>NC_081408.1:50613632-50808632 GCF_030272615.1 Cryptomeria japonica
ACCACTACTGGTCCTGTAGAACAACTTAATTACACCAAAATGCATCATGTCACCAAAACATGATTACTGTCACACTGAAGAAGGATGATATTGGTATAACTACAAAGAGTCGATAAGAGATAAAATAGGTCTTTTTGATAGACCCACTTACATCGAAATGCAGAGATGTTGTTGAGACATAAGGAGGGTCTTGCTGAAAATTGCCAATCACATGGAATTTCAACATTTTCAATCTGAAACTCACATAGATGGAACCCAATGGACAAAACACATTTAGGGACCACTGTAGAACATGATTCCAACCCTACAATGTTTGTGTAGTATAACATGATGTGTTATGCACGATTGCATAACCTGTATGTTATGCGCTTCACCTGTCTGTAACTGTTCTCTTGTTGACATCAATGATAATATAATGCCAATAGAAATGTCATAAATGAAGCCTACAAATCTACAAACAATTAAAAGCAAAAGAGAAAACATTAGAAATAAGGGACACGAGTCCCATCAGGCATACCCAAATGTATATTACAAATTTGAACCCTATTGCAAATCCTATAGTTCCAACGACAAAAATCTGGATGAAAGGAAGTTAAAGTAGCAAAATAACTTCCTACATGTAATGTGGTAAAATGGGGTTCACTAGTCTAAACATGCAAACTAGGAATCAAACCCATTGACACCAACATTCATTAGAGAATAATCAATAGGACAACTTTAGACCCTTCTAAGAGTTGGACATTTGATTAATCTTGATTATCCTCTTTTAATTTTTGATAGGATTGTATAAATATAGAAAGGGAGATAATGCAAGAACTAGGGAATTTGATAAAAAACAACATAAACAAGAAGATACAAAACTATAAATTAGTGGAAATGGGATACAAAGAGGAACCCATATGCAATTTGGGCCTAAAAGTTTGGGACTATGTCAATAGGAGATATGTCCCATTCTTTTGTGCCACAACCAACATTCATTGCTTTGTTGCAACAAACAACTACTTCCTTTATTTTATTTTACATAGCATATATTACCATTTGTTCTTGTACATTCTACAACTAGCCTTCTAGAACTTCCTTTTCTAATCTCACATTTGGATCCATGAAATATGATCTTATAGCCTTTACTGCACATCTAACTCACACTCAAAAGATTATGTCTCAAACATTTAACATAATAAACATCATGTCTTATGCTTACCATCAATGGATATGTTTCCTTTACCACAAATAGGTGTAGCCTCATCATCAACAATCATTGATCCACCAATCATATTTTTCAAAGTCTATGAACTTCCTTTTGTCACCTGTCATATGATTTGAGCATCCAGAATCAATTATCCAAGCTTTAGGTACCATTTTTGCATGTATATTATTCTTCATAGTCATTGATATTTCATTGTTCTTCTCATCATTCAATGTAGTACACCTTTCACTATCATTTTATTCTATGACCAAAAGTAATGATTTATCATTTGAGTCATCAGAAATTCTTTCTTTAGAGGAATAGGTCTCCATCAAACATAAAATCTTTTTATTCTTATATCTATCATCTATTATTTTATTTCTATCATCTTTCCTATAATTATCCTTTATCTTGTTATGATCATCTGATCTCTTATAGTTAGATCCTCCTTGAAAGTATATCTAGCACCATAATGGCTAATTCTTGCACAATTAAAATATTTGATAGATAAACTTACCTTTGTAATTTCTAGATCCTTTCTTTAGTTTCCTCACAAAGTTTTTTTCAATATCATTTGGATAATTGATTGTTTTAGGTACATCTTCAATCTTCTTGGTGGCTTTGAATGTAACTTATTTATTGACATTATGTAGCTCCTCAAAGTTTGATATCTCAAAGGCACAAAGAAATCCATAAAGCTGATCCAAGGTATATGCATCCATGTTATGACTTTCTTCAAAAGCATACAACTAAGGTTTATAGGATGTAGGCGGTGTCCTCATTACCCTTCTCACAATTTCATTTTCCTTGAATTCTCCACCAATACCTCTAACCGCATTTATTACCTCATTCAATCAATTTAGGCAACCTTAAATGTTCTCATATTTAGACACCCTCAACATCTCAAATCTATACTTTAAATTTTGCATCTTTACTTGCTTGGCCTTATGATCTCCTTCATAAATGCTACTCAACTTATCCCAAATTTTCTTTACAATTTTGCATCTTGCAACCTTCAAGAATTTTGAGTCACTCAAACTACTGAAAATTATATTTCTTTCCTTGGAATTATTTTCAAGATTCTTGACCTCATCAAGAATAGTAGGACCACTAGGTGGAGCAATATAACTAGTCTTGATAATCTCCCATATTCCAAGCGATAGAGAATTAAAATGATATCCCATATGTTCCTTCCAATAAGAATAATTTATTCCATCAAATTTTGGTGCTTTGAAATTAATCCCTTGTACCATTTCAAATCTTCTTCAAGTGGTTAAGCTTATCTTAAAGGAACCTCACTCTGATACCAATTTTGGAACACACCATATGGTTGAGCAGGGGGGATCAGTCCAAACCTTAAACCAATTTATTTATTTAAAAACATAATACACTAGAGAATACCATATTTATGTGAAAAACCCTAAGGAGGGAAATGTTAGATAGTTCAAATAACCAGAAGACAACTAAGAGGGGGGGAATCAGTTGTGACCAAATTATTAAAACCTTAAGCAATTAAAACTTTAATACCAGAACCCAAATGATAAATACCAGAATGCATAAACCAAATAATGAAATAGTAGATAAACCAATTAAGCACAAGCAATAATCAAATAATAAATACCATCCACATGACGCCAATATTTGTACGTGGAAAATCTGGTAAAGGAAAAAACCATAGTGGGAAGCCTACCCATATTCAGATAATACTTCTATAGTAAGTATGTGATTACAATTGAGGGGCCTACACTTGCAAGAAGGCCAACAACCTAGAGCACACTGCTCATCACAAAAGGAGTCTCACTGACTACATAGAAATCTAGACTACAATCCAAGAGAGAGAATGAATTGCAAAGATAACATCTCCTACGCTTGAGTATAGTTCCAGTTAAGCTCAATACTAGAGGACTAAATCCTCTTACATAAACCCAAATCGATCACCAATGATTGACCAAATCCTCTGCCTGAATGATTATTACATTATTCTCTCCTTTTACATTCCATATCCCTTACACATGATCTACAATGAGATCTTACATCATATATATACAAACCCTCGACCACAAAGAATAAGGTCGACCACCAGATAATAAAATAATTACATAATTACAAAACATGTTGGCCTGAGACCAAACAAATAATATCCAACCCAAAAGATATCTTGTAAACACATCTAGAAGTCCAATCCACACGTCACATTAAGCCTGTCCATAACCTAGATAAACTGAGACCCAATTTAGGTCCACACACACTAAAGCAATAATCCCAATCAACCAAGTCTTGAACACGATCACCATCAGCATCCTAAATCTCTACTAGAAGCCACACCAACACCACTTATGTATAACATCAAAGATCTTCAACAATTCTCTACCAGTAAAACCCTCGCCAGAACAACAAACCAAGATTACCAGTATACAGGATAACATCCGATCACCAAATCAAGACCAACTAAATGAACATGAATCTGAGTAGAATAAATAAGCCAATTCCATAAGCCAAACATACCAAAGCATACCAGATCAGAATGATCTAATCCAACCAGAAACCAAACAACCTATTGGGACCAAAAGGATACCGATAAACAACCAAAACAACTAGTGTTGACATCAATGACAAAACATAAATGCAACACATAATCAATTCCTCCAATTGGCCAACAATCTCCCCCTTTGACATTGATGGCAACATGAGATGTGAAAAACATCCAAGTGCCAAGAAAATGCCAAACATGTGTCCCCCAATGGAAGACATCCAACAAAATCTCCAAGATGATATGACAATGAAGTTCTGAACAAAAAACCAAACTCCCCCTATGAATGATATCTCTGTAAAGCTCCATTTTTCATATATATCTCTCCCCCTTTGACATCAATGCCTTAAATCTGACATAAATATCAAAGAAAAAACCAAAACCAAAGGCTAACTACTAACCCTGAGAAGTAGCATCCCCACATCAATCTAGAATAAATGATATCTCTGATAATGCATACCAGATTGATGCCAAATAAAATCAATTAGTTTTCTATTGGAGGGGAAAAAACCCCTAACCTGTCTCTGAGGTACTCAAATGATTCTTTAGGCAAAGGTTTAGTGAAAATATTTGCAATATGCTCTTTAGTGTTCACATAAACCAGTCGAACCTCATTTTCTTCCACCTTTTCCTTCAAAAAGTTGTACTTGATAGATATGTGCTTTGTCTTAGAGTGAAATACTGGATTATTTGATTTGTCTATAGTAGGAGAGTTATCATAGTGAATAACTACCGGTCTAATGCAATGCACTCTAATGTCCTTGAAAATTTTCTTCATCCATAGAACCTGTATATAGTTAGTAGCAACAACAACGTACTTTGCTTCAGTAGTAGATAAAGAAGTATATGATTGTTTCTTGCTAATCCATGAAACCAACTTCTTCCCAAGAAAGAAAGCTCCACTAGAAGTACTTTTCCAGTCATCAACATCAACTGCCCAATATGCATCTATATATGCACATAAAGGAAAGTCATCATTCTTAGGGTACCATAAACCATATTCAGATGTACCTTGTAAGTATCTAAAAATTCTTTTCACAGAACTCTCATGATTTTCTTTAGGATCACTTTAAAATATTGATGTAATACAAACATCATTCATTATATCAAGCCTAGTCTGAGTCAAATATAATAAAGCTCCAATCATAGACTTGTATTGTGTAGGATTTACTAGTGTAAATTCATCTTTCCTTGTCAATTTCTCACTGGTAACCATAGGAATACTTACCAGTTTAGAATATTCTATACCAAATTTCTTCAACATCTCCCTAGCATACTTAGTTTGATAGATGAAAATACCTTTATCAGTCTGAGTAATCTACAAAACTAAGAAAAAATTCATTTCCCCAATCATAGACATTTCAAATTCTTTCTCCATATTTTTAGAAAATTTCATGCACAACTTATCTTCACCTCCAAAAATGATGTCATCAACAAAAACTTCAATTATCAATATATCATCATCATTGAATTTATAATATAGATTATTGTCAGCATTAGCCTTAGTGAAACCAAGCTTCAAAAGAGATTTATCTAACCTTGCATACCAAGCTCTATGTGCCTATTTTAATCCATATAAAGCTTTCCTTAACCTACAAACCATGTTTTTATCATGTGAAAGTGAAAAACCATTAGGTTTCTCAACATAAAATTCCTCATCAAGATCCTTATTAAAAATTGCACACTTGACATCTATCTAATAAACCTTGTAGTTTTTATATGCAACATAGGCATGAAATAATCACACAACTTCAATCCTAGCTACAGGTGCAAAAGTTTCACCATAGTCATTTCCTTCATTCTGAGAATATCCTTTACAGACCAATCTAGCTTTAATCCTTACAACTTGTCCATCTTCATTTAATTTATTCCTAAAAACCCATTTAGATCCAATAACATTCTTATTTTTAGGCTGGAGAAGTAAAGTCCATGTTTTATTCTTCTCTATCTGATATAATTCTTCTTCCATAGCTTTCATCCATTATTCATCTTTATATGTTTCAATCAATGATAGTGATTCAACTTGAGAAATTAAACATACCTCATCAGATGCCAATCTCCTTCTTATCATCACTCCATTGTTCTTATCCTCAATGATCCAATCTTCTGAATGATTCAACCTTACATACCTAGGAGTCTTCTGATTTTCTATTCCTCCTTCTGGATCTTCAGTTACTTTTGATTTTTCTGATATTGCCAAAGTAACTGGCTCAACATTTTGTTCCGGTTCAGTAATCATCATTTCCACTGCCAGTTCTTTCTCATAAACTTTGATTTGACTTCTATTCAGCTCATCGACCTTGACATTAGCGCTCTCCAGAATTATTTGAAATCTCTTGTTATAACATATATATTCTTTTCTTTCATTAGAATAGCCGAGAAAAAATCCTTCATCACATCTAGGATCTGTTGGCATATGATGAAGCAGTGATAGTGTATGTTGTCATTGATGTCAATAAGTGAACCGGTGTCGGGATTCACAGTCAGGGTTCAATAAGTGTGACTATCGGTTGGTAGTCTCTGTTGAGCTCTAGGGTTTCTGGTTTGGCTTATGTGGTGCAACCGATGGTGTTTTGTGAACTATAAGGATAAGGATCATGATACCATATTAGTTATGTGCATGTGAAGGATTTCCTTGAGGATCTTGCACGTGAAGATCGAATGCATTGGATGCCTACCTCAGGAATGCATGATGTTCTAAGAAGTGTATGAGGAGCGCGTGATGAGTTACCATTTTCCAGATGCGGTGAAGATTGGATGATGCAGAATGTCTTGAGATCTATCTTAGATCATTTTATTTTATGCAATGGATTTAATGGTTAGGATTGGACCACTTGTAATTTGTAAACCTAAAATGTTTAGGGTTTAGGGTTTATGCTACCAAACTAATTGTTGTCTATAAGGTCGATGATGTTTCTTATTGATTGTGTTGGCAAATGATGTGTTTGTGTCTGCATGTTGAGATACTTTCCAAACTAGAGTGTGGAATCTGCAGAGTGTGCTTGCAGAGGAGAGGAGCTGAAAAGGATCTGCCTTAGCAAGTAGTGTTGTTATTAGATCAAAGCTTTACCTATTGACTTCTAACCATTTTGACAAAATAAAATCCCTTGATCGGGTAAATTTAACAGGCTTGTTGCAAATCCTCTAACTAGGTGACTCAAGTTCATTGAGTTCTTTAAATCCTCTAGCGACTAGCGAGGTAACCTTTAACAGGGTTTCAACATTTAACAGGGTTTATAGCCATCCCTTAACTGGGTGATCCCTAAAAGGATCGGTTCCTAACAAAACCTTATTGTAAAGTCTTTAACCGGACTAGGCTCCTAATAGAGCGAACTTCAAAAAAGTTCAAAATAAGCTTGTGGGTATTCATCCCCACCGTGGTTTTTCCCATTTGGGTTTCCACGTGAAAAATATGTGTTATGAGTTGTGAGTTTTCATGTGATGATTGAGTAGTTTTTTTATTAAAGTTGAATATGAATGCAGTACCAAATGATTGTGGTATTATTGATGCAACTCATGCATGACTAAATTGGTATAGTAGCTATCAAGATTTGAGATTTGTGGAATGTTGTCTGAAGTATCTGTGCTTAACCGGTATAGCCATGGTTATGCTTAGTGGTGAAGACAACCAGTTAGCTATGTCTTAATATAATTCACCCCCCCTCTCAGTACCAGTCAGGACCTTAGTTGATCATCATTATTCATCAATTGGTATCAAAGTAACTCTAGGTCCTCGGTGATATAAGCTTAACCGCTTGAGGCAAAAGATCCTACTTTAATGATGAAGAGGGAAGGTCCTAAGTTCAATAGGGACAACTTCAAAATATGTATGGAAATAATGAAGATTTATATCAAGAGTTTGGGTGCTCAACACTAGAGCTATGTTGAGAATGCCTATGGAATCCCCACTGGCACTCTAACCAATGATCAAAAAAGAGATATTCAAGAAAATGGGCAAGTCATGGAAGCCCTTATTAGTAGCCTGTCCGATATTGAGTTCATTGATGTACAAGATAAGGACAATCCTAAGGATGTATGGGACACATTGGAAACCATTTATGGCAATGATGAGCATGTCAAGTAGGCTAAGGAAGAATTAGAGAAAAATTTGAAGACATGAGGATGGTTGAAGGTAAGACCATTCAACAATATGGCATAAGGATCAAGACTGTGGTTGGAGATATCAAGAGCAGTAGTGGAACAATTGATGATGCCACTATTGTCAGTAAAGTTCTGAGATCATTGTTACCGGTCTATGCAATCAGGGTTGCCCCTATTCAGGAGTTAATGTCTATTGACAAGACAAAGGTATCTCTAGACTCTATCATTGCAAAGTTGACTACATATTAATTGAATAGCTTTGATGGTAGTGTTCAGAAGACATAGTCATCCTTTAGAGAATTTGTTTCCTCCACACCATGAAGAAAAGGGAAAAAGGTCAACACCAGTTATGAATCTAGGCCAAGCAGAGATATGGATGATGAAGAGATTCTGATGGAGTTTGAAGCTTTTCTCACCAAGAGACTTCCAAAAGGCACCAGAAAATACAGAGGTAAGCTTCCTCTAAAATGTTTTTCCTGCAATAAGATAGGACATATAGCTGTTAACTATCCTAAGAATGACAATAAGGATAAACCAGAAAGGATTAGAAAGTATAAAGGAGGAGGTAGGAGAAATTGTCTTGTTGCAATAGATGAAGGTGTTACTGATGAAGAATCTGAGGATGAAGAGAATGAGGACATAGTGTTTGTAGTTGTAAAGGAAGATGTGTCTGATCACAAAGCCCTTGTCTCTCGCATTGACAACTCTAATGAGTGGATCATTGATAACGGGTGTTCTCACCACATGATCGGTGACCGGAGAAAGTTTTTGTCTCTAGAAGAATATGATGGAGGTGTTATCCGGTTTGGCAATGATGCACCTTGCATGGTGAAAGGAAAAGAATCCATCTCACTGAATGGAAAGAGAAGTGTGGATGATGTCTACTAGGTGGAAGGCCTTAAGCACAACCTTTTGAGTGTTGCTCAACTGAATGACAAAGGATTCATTCTGGAGTTCAAAGGTGGAGTCTGCAGAATAATTGGAAAGAGTGGTGAACTTATTGCCACTGATAAGCAAACCAGAGGAAACTTGTTTTAGTTGAATGCCAAGATTAGTCAATGCTTGATGGAGAAGTTTGATGACATTTGGATATGGCATATGAGACTTTGTCATATGAATTTTGATAATGTTGTAAAGGCTAGTAAGATCAGGGCAGTAAGAGGATTTCCTTTGCTGAACAAACCAAAGAATTCTTTATGTAGAGAATGTCAACTTGGGAAGATGTCTTCCTCAACATTCAAAGGTAAGTCTTTTTCAACAGAGAACTTACTTGATCTAGTGCACACCGATCTGTGTGATCTGATGAAAACTAGAAGCATTCAGGGAAATTAGTATTTCATTATTACTACTGACTACTCAAGAATGATGTGGGTCACATTCTTGAAAGACAAGTCTGAGAAATTTGGAAATTTCAAAGCCTACAGAACATTGGTGGAGAAGGAGAGCGACATAAGAATAAAATGCCTAAGAACTGACCAGGGAGGTGAATTCACTTTTGATGAATTCAACAAGTACTATGAAGAGAATGGCATCAAGAGGAAGTTGTCTACCCCAAGGACACCACAAAAAAATGGCATAACAGAAAGGAATAACATGACTGTAGTTGAAATGGCCATAACTATGCTGATCCAAGGAAAGGTAGCTCACACATTTTGGAGAGAAGCGGTAAGAACTGCAGTCTATACCATGAACCGGGTACTCATTAAGAACGGTAAAGACAAAACCCCTTATGAGTACTAGAATGGAAGAAATCCTAATGTGATTTATTTTAAAGTGTTTGGTAGTAAGTGCTATATCAGGAGAGGTGAGCATCTGTGCAAGCTTGATGCTAAATGTGATGAAGGAATATTTCTGGGATATTCCACTAAAAGAAAATCTCTCAAATGCTACAAGAATAGGACTCAGAAAATTGTTGACAATATCAATGTCAGGGTTGATGAATCCCCTGAGGAGCCTAAGGAAACCTGCAATAGGCAAGCAAAAGATGAATTGGGTGTAGTATTCTGGGAACTAGTTAAGAAGGAAACAAGATGCAAACACTAGAAAGACCTCAATGTCCCTATACCGATAGAAGCTGCAGTAGGTGAAGAAGAGGATGGAGTGGAAGAAGAGGAGGAAAAGAAAGCAGAACCAGCTAGGGTCATTCCTAGGTATGTGAAACTACATCACGATCCAAAGTAGATCATAGGAGATAAAGATGGAAGGATACTCATAAGGAGAAAGGTGAAAGAAAAATCTTGCATGATTTCTAAATTTGAGCCTAAGACTACTAGAGAGGCACTTACCGATGAAGACTGGATAAAGGCAATGGAAGAGGAGCTGGACTGAATAGAAAAGAATGCAACATGGTCCTTGGTATCCAATTCAGAGCACAAGAATGTAATAGGTACCAAATGGTTCTTCAGGAATAAATTGAATGAAGAAGGCATAGTGGTAAGGAACAAGGAAAGACTTGTATGTAAGGGATATGCTTAGGAAGAGGGAGAAGACTATGGGGAAACCTTTTCCCTAGTGGCTAGACTAGAAGGTGTTCAAATGCTACTTGCATTTGCAACATTCAAGGGATTCAAGGTATACTAGATGTATGTGAAGTCTGCATTCTTGAATGGAATCCTAGAAGAAGAAGTGTATAGTAAGGAACCAAATGGGTTTGCTTTGTCAGAAGATAGTGACATGGTGTGTAGATTACACAAGACCCTGTATGGATTGAAGCAAGCACCAAGGGCATAGTATAAATAGTTACACACTCATCTTATGAAGATAGGATTTCAAAGAACAAGTGAGGACAAAACATCTACCTGAAGTCTGAAGGTGATCAGATTCTGATCTGAGAAGTATTTGTAGATGACATAATCTTTGGAGGAGATGATGAAATGAGCCATGCATTCACAGATGAAATGAAGAAAGAGATTGATATGTCTCTGATTGGAGGGATAAATTTCTTCATTGGTCTACAAATTCAGCAGACTAAGGAGGGTATTACCCATTCCAAGAATATCAAAGAGGTAAAAAAGACCTTTGGTAAGGAGGAGAGAAAACCAGTTGGAACATTGATGGTGATCGGCTACAAACTAATAAAGCAAGATGATACAATATTGGTGGATGAGAAGGAGTATGGGTTAATGATCAGTAAGTTGCACTATGTGGTGCACAATAGACCAGATATTTCTCATGCAGTAGGCATAGTAGCCCATTTTCAGAAGAGTCTAAGAGAATCCCACTTGGTAGTGGTAAAGAGGATTATTAGATACTGAAAGGGACAATTGATTATGGATTGTGGTATCCATACAATGGTGACTTTGGTCTCAAAGTGTTTACTGATGCAGATTGGGTAGGTAATGTGGACGACTGAAAGAGAACAACTGGTGGAGCATTCTTCCTTGGTGGAAGACTAGTGTCATGGATGAGAAAGAAGAAGAGTTGTATTTCCCAGTCTACAGCTGAAGTAGATTATGTGGCAGCATTTATGAATTGCACTCAGGCAATCTGGATGAAGCATGTACCGAACGGATTCAATGTGCCTATATCTGAACCGGTGAGTATTTTCTATGATAATACTAGTGCAATCAATATTTCCAAAAATCTGGTATTGCATGCTAGGACAAAGCACATTGAGCTCAAGTATCATTTCTCGAGAGAAAAGGTTCAGAATAAAGAGGTTGTATTAGAACATGTTTCCAATAAGGAGCAACTAGCAGACATATTCACTAAGCCCTTACCGAAGACTACATTTACCTATTTGAGAGTTGAATTAGGGGTTCTACCCCTTCATGAAGTAAACTAAATTTGTGTGCTCCACATCAGTCAGGTACTACCATGTCAGATCTTGATGGATTGATATGTTGAAAAATGCTACTCCAAAGGGGGAGCAACATAGTGGATCTTGGAAGCTTGTGCCTCCACTTTGGCATTGTTGTCAAAGGGGGAAAAGACATTTGATGATGAAGATATATGGGGGAGAAGATATATGGCAGAATGCACACTGACTAGTCCAGATGGTGGTGGTAGTGATTGTTTGACATTGAACCTGTATATGTTACTGAGCAATGATACACTAAGTATTGCCATCAATGCCAAAGGGGGAGATTGTTGGTATATGATGAAGCGGTGATAGTGTATGTTATAATTGATGTCAATAAGTGAACTGGTGTCGAGGTTCATAGTTAGGGTTCACTTAGTGTGACTACCGATTGGTAGTCTCTATTCAATGTGAAGGATTTCCTTGAGGATCTTGCACGTGAAGATCGAATGCATTGAATGCCTACCTCGAGAATGCACGATGTTCTAAGCTGTGTATGAAGAGCGTGTGATGGGTTACCATTTTCCAGATGCGGTGAAGATTGGATGATGCAGAATGTCTTAAGATCTGTCTTAGATCATTTTATTCTATGCAATGGATTTAATGGTTAGGATTGAACCACTTGTAATTTGTAAACCTAAAATATTTAGGGTTTAGGGTTTAAGCTACCGACCTAATTGTTGTCTATAAGGTCAATGATGTTTGTTATTGATTGTGTTGGAAAATGATGTGTTTGTGTTTGCATGTTGAGATACTTGACAAACTAGAGTCTGGAATCTATAGAGTGTGATTGGAGAGGAGAGGAGAAAAAAAGGATTTGCCTTAGCAAGTAGTGCTGTTATCAGATCAGAGCTTTACTTGTTGACTTCTAACCATTTCAACAAAATGAAAATCCCTTGACCAGGTAGCTTTAAGAGGCTTTTTGCAAATCCTCTAACCAGGTGACTCAATTTCATTGAGTTCTTTAATCCACTAGTGAGGTAACCTTTAACAGGGTTTATAGCCATCCCTTAACCGCGTGATCCCTAACGGGATCGGTTCTTAACAGAACCTTATTGTAAATTCTTTAACCAGACTAGGCTCCTAACAAAGAGAACTTCAAAAGAGTTCAAAACAAGATTGTGAGTATTCATCCCCACCATGTTTTTTCCCATTTGGGTTTCCACGTATAAAATCTGTGTGTTATGAGTTGTGATTTTTCATGTGATGATTGAGTAGTTTTTGATTAAAGTTGAATATGCATGCAGTGCTAAATGATTATGGTATTATTGATGCAACTCATGCATGACTAAACTAGTATAGTAGCTATCAATATTTGAGATTTGTGGAATGTTTTCTAAAGTATCTATGCTTAACCGGTATAGCCATGGTTATGCTCATTTAAGACAACCAGTTAGCTATGTTTTAATATGATAAAATGCTGTGAAGTTTTTGTGTGTACTAATTCACCCCCCCTCTCAGTACCAGTCAGGACCTTAGTTGTTCATCATTATTCATCAGGATCAAATTTCCCAATGATATCATCTCTTATGATATAACATTTACTACCAAAGATTCTAAAATACTTAACTGTAGGTATATTGCCAAACCATAATTGATAAGGTGTCTTATCGGTTTCTCCTTTGATATGTACTCTATTGAATGTATAGACTGCTGTGCTCACTACTTCTCTCTAGTAGATATGAGGTATATTATCTTCCATCATCATTGTTCTATCAACATCCAAGATAGTTCTATTCTTCCTTTCCACAACTCCATTTTGCTGAGGTGTCCGAGGAGTAGAAAATTGTCTCTTAATACCACGCTTGTCATAGAAGTTATTAAACTCACCGGATGTGAATTCTAAACCATGATCTAACCTTAAACATTTAATCTTCAATCCTATCTCAGTCTCAACTTTAGCTTTAAAGATTTTAAACTTTCCAAAAGCCTTATATTTCTCCCTTAGAAAAGTAACCCACATTATTCTAGAATAATCATCAATGATTAGCATAAAACATCTATCACCTTGAAAACTTTTAACTCTAGTAGGGCTACATAAATTAGTATGAATATGATCAAGAAAATCATTAGATTTGTCTTGTATACTCTTAAAAAAGGATCTGACCTATTTTCCCATTTGACATTATTTACATACTGAATTATAGGGCTTCACAATCTTAGATATATCTCTGACTGCCTTAGTTGAACTGATCTTTAAAATGCAATCCAAATTCAAATGACATAGCCTTTTATGCCATATCCAACTCTCATCAATTTGTGCAATTAAACATGTCTTCTCACTAGAATTCAAATGAAATATGTTTCCTTTTGTCTATGTACTGGTTGTAATCTCCAATCTAGATCTATTAATGATTTTGCATTTTCCATCCTTGAATTGTAATTGAAATCCCTTATCCACCAATTGTCCTATACTCAAAAGATTATGCCTTAAACCTTCAACATAATAAACATTATCTATATTGTGCTTACCATCCAATGATATAGTTCCTTTTCCTTTGATCATACATGCTTTGTCATCTCCAAATATAACCAGACCACCATCAAATTCTTGCAAAGATAGAAATTTTCTTTTATCTCCAGTCATGTGATGTGAACATCCACTGTCAATTACCCATTCATCTTTATCTTCAATTTTAGCACCAAGTGCCTTCTCTTTAGGTACATTCTCTTCTAGTGCGAGAACATCTTCCTTGATAGCCAGGAACACCTATTCCTTTCCATTGCCAGAACCACTAGCAGAGTCTTGTGCCGGTTCATCATCAGAATCAATCACACCTTCCTCATCCGCCATGTAGTATGATTTATCTATTTCTTCCCTATACTTATACTTGTTCTGATATCCAGGGTTAGGCTTAAAATATCTTCTAGCTCTCTCTTCAAATCTTGAATTCCTTTTAGGACATCTAGATGCAAACTGACCTATCTTATTACAAATAAAACATTTAAAAGGTGCTTTTCCTTCATACTTACTTTCTACTGGTCCTTTAGGTACTCTTTTAGAAAATATAACTTCAAGTTTCTCAAATTCATCATCTTCTCTCTTCATATCATCCAATTCCTTTGTATACAAAGCTCTCCAATATTGATTTTCGGTTGATGATGTAATTGCATGAAAAGTAGGTTTAGACTTCATAGCTCTAGAAGGTCCAAATTCTTCAAGCTCAAAAGCAGATAATTTCCCAACCAACGTATCTCTATTGACAGAAGTATTAGACATTGTTCTTAATTCATTAATTGCAGTAGCCTTCATCTTATAAGCCAGTGGTAAACCTCTCAGAACTTTAGAAACTATTTCATCTTCATTAAGAATTCCACACCACAACATTGAATTCCCATAACAATCTCATTTACCCTTTCCATGAATGCAGTAATCCTTTCATCTCATTCCATCTTCAAGTTTTTATATCTCACACAGTAACCATCAAGTTTAGAAATATTAATAGTAGGGTCACCTTCATTAAGAGTCTCCAACTTATCCCATATAACTTTTGCCGATGATTTGTTAGTTAATCCCATAATTTTCTGATCAGAAACTGCACACAAGAGTGCTTCTCTTGCTCTATAATCATTCTCAAGCTCCTTATCCAAGTTTGTTAAAGGAGGATTACCAGATGCCGGATTAAAAGGAGTAACACCATTCTCCATGATTTCTCAAATTTCCTTACCAAGACATCTCAGATGAGTCTCCATTCGAATCTTCCAAACTCTATAATTTGTTTTATCAAGCTTAGGAATATCTCTCCAAAAGATAGCAGCAGATGAAATTGAACTGTTAGCCGCCATAGGATCTTCCTCAAGTGATTAATCTTCTACAAAGAGGACCAAAGCTATAATACCAATTGTTAGACAATTCAAATGACCAGAAGACAACTGAGAGAGGGGGGGTGAATCCGTTGTCACCAGATTACAAGAACCTTAAGAAATTAAAACTTTAACACCGAAACCCAAAAGATCAATACCAGAATGCATAAACCAAATACCAAAATAACAGATAAACCAATTAAGCACAAGAAATAATCAAATAATAAATACCATCCACATGACACTAAGATTTCTACATGGAAAAACCGGTGAAGGGATAAACCACGGTGGGAAGCCTAGCCACAATCAGATAATATTTCTACATGTATTATGTAATTATATTTCAAGGGCCTAGAATTGCAAGAAGGCCAACAACCTAGAGCACACTGCTCATCACAAAAAGGAGTCTCACTGACTACATAGGAATCCAGACTACAATCCAGAAGAGAGAATGAATTGCAAAGATAGTATCTCCTATGCCTGAGTACAATTTCAATTAAGCTCAATACTAGAGGACTAAATCCTCATACATAAACCCAACTCGATCACCAATGATCAACCAAATCATCTGCCTGATTGATTATTACATTATTCACTCCTATTACATTCTATATCCCTTACACATATGATCTACAATGAGATCTTACATCATCTATATACAAACCCTTGACCACAAATAATAAGATCTGCCACCAGATAATAAAACAATTATGTAATTACAAAACATGTTGGCCTTAGACCAAACAAATAATATCCAACCCATAAGACATCTTGGAAACATATTGAGAAGTCTAATCCACACGTTACATTAAGCCGGTCCATAACCTAGATAAACTAGGACCCAATTTACGTCCACACATGCTAAAGAAATGATCCCAATCAACCAAGTCTTGAACACGATCACCATAAGCATCCTAAATCTCCACTAGAAGCCACACCGACACCACTTATGCATAACATCAAAGATATTCAACAATGCTCTCCCGATGAAACCCTTGTCGGAAGAACAAACCAAGCTTACTAGCATATAGGGTAGCATCCAATCACCAAATCATGGCCAACTGAATGAACATGAATATGAGTAGCATGAATATGCCAATTACATAAGCCAAACATACCAAAGCATATTGGTGTTAGACACTGTATGTGGGAAAAATGGGGCGATGAAACTTAAAATGTAGAAAAAAAAACAAAGTTCAAAGAGGCTTGTCCACACACCCATATGACTTCTTGGTGAAAGTTATGGAGTTATGAAGATTGACTCAACTTCCCAAGTTTGGTTCCATGGTTCTCTATCTCACAAGGTCCCTCAAGCCAATTCCTTTGCTCTCAGATCACTGAGCAAGTGGCTTAGGGATGACAAATGCAAGAATGAGGGATTCTTATCATTGATTTAGTTATGAAAGTGCATCCTATATATGCATGATTCTACAAACGCAACAAACTAGATTATAAGATGATGATATTAGTAGCAATACTATCCTAAAATGTTATACTAGTTTATGACTTAAGCTAATGATAAAGGAAATAGTCTAAAATGCTTATTAGATTAATTCCTATTACAAAGAGAAGCTAGATGTGTTAATAAAATTGAGCATAAATGAGATACTAAAAGCTTGCATGGATCCTTAAAATGGAGGAATGAGTGCTCTATTTATAGTGAAAATAGGGCAATGGATGGTCAGGATTGAAAGAGTTAATCAAGGGTCCAATTTGAAAGTTGTCAATCCATGTTTTCAATTTTCACCAATGAAATGGTGATAATTGTCAACATAAGGCTGGTTGAGAGGAGAGGTAAGAAGCATTAAATGCTTGAGAAGACCTCATGGTTACCCTAGGACGTAAGGGTTAAGGTTAGGTTAGGGTTATCCATTGGATTAAGCTTTTACCCAAGGGGTAAACTCTTGTGCAAAGGTTAAAGGAATAACCATGGTCAAAGCAATAAATGCTTGATGAGACCCTTGGGTTAGATGGAGGTTCAAGTTAGTCAAAAAGTCTCTACCCATACCACTAAGGGTTAGTTAACCATTAATGGTTTGAAGACTTTGGGGACAAATTTGTAAGAGTCCTTCCAAATTTGGGGGTATTCAACAAGTTAGCTTGTTGAATGGATAAAGACTTTAATGCCTTTTGAAGACTTTACTCCAAATTTGAGAAGTGACCTTCTCAAATTTAGGGAAAAGGGATAATGGATGGGTTTGGGGTTAATTGAATAGGATTAGATGGATTCTAGAAGAAATTAGGAATAGGGTTTAGGAGGCAAGTGGGAGATGTAGGAAAATGCAAGTGGGTGAGGGAAAATAGAATTTAATTAAAATAAATTGCTTTATTTCAATTTGGTTTCAAGTTGGGGATTTAAATAAATTAGATTTATTTAATTGGGGTAAACTATTTAATTAAATGTGAATTTAATTAAAAGTAGAGAGAAGGGTTTTAATTAAATAAAATGATTTATTCAATTAAATGATGTAAAAAGGCTTAAGTGAATTTAAATAAATAAATCGAATAATTTATTTAATTAAATAGAAGAATATGGGCGATTTAATTAAATTAGATTCAAGTAAATAGAGGAATGAGAATAAAATGAACATTAATAATTCATTTAGGAATATGGTCATTTTTATATGTCTACATTTTGCCCCTCTTTGAAGTGACGTGTGTGCACATGTTGATTCAAAGAAAAATGATGTGTCGTCATGATTTAGTTATGATCATTTTTTTTTTATGTCATTTTTGAGATTTTCATGTCATGCCTCAGATTTGGTAAATGATGTTGATAATGCCCCCTCAGGAGATGAATCAAAAATTTTGAAAATTTGATTTGATTTAGATAATTTCGATAAATTTCATTGCATTGTAAAATTTTGTCTATGTTGAATGTGGTAATTTGATTCGTCTCTCGATATTGCCATTTGGTAGGGTTGTAGGAGATACTGCAAGCAATTTTACGTGTCCCTCCATGTAACCCTAATTTTGATTTACCCTATATAAAGGGAAAAAGTGATTTCTTTTGTCTCATTTGTGCTTGTTGACCTTGGAGAAAGTGATTTTTGGAGAGAAGTCAACATGTTGATTCCTTATGCTTCGCATCGATTCAAGCGCGTTCGGAGGTATTGGAGGCCTGTTGCGTATGGAGCACCAGTAAGTCAACCTTTTTGACCCCTTTTGGATTTTTATTTTATCATTTTTTATCATGTTTTCAATTTTGTCACGTAGATTTGATGGTTTAGCGTGTCGGGGGCAAGAAATAGTGCATACGATAGGTTTCGTAGTGCGTCAGGTTTAATGAATAGGTTAGCATCTAAAAAGTGTAGGGTAGCGCATCAATAGGTTAGGGTAGCGCTTAGGGTTAGGTTAGTGCACCAGGATCACAGGGTAGCGCAAAGGGTAAAATGGGTAGCGCATAGGAGATAGCTAGCACATAGGGTTTCTACGAGGTCGCATGGGTAGGGCTAGATAGCGTGTAGGTATGACCTAGCGCATAGGGATAGATATGCAGCGCAAGAGAAAGATAGAAT
Organism: Cryptomeria japonica; assembly: GCF_030272615.1. Lineage (NCBI taxonomy): Eukaryota > Viridiplantae > Streptophyta > Pinopsida > Cupressales > Cupressaceae > Cryptomeria > Cryptomeria japonica. The sequence goes on from NC_081408.1 coordinate 50,632,571, forward strand.
AGCGCATAGGGTAGTTTAGCACTTAGGGCTAGGTTAGGTGGCGCTTTGGAAGAAAAGGGTAGTGCATAGGTTTCGTCTAGCGCATAGGGTAGATTAAGTAGCGCTTAGCAAGGACAAGGTAGCGCATGATAAGAAGTTTAGCATGTAGACAAGTTTGGTTAGCGCATAGGGAAAATTTTTGGTATAGTGTGATTTGGGAATGAATAAAATTGGTAGGTTGATGGCAACTCTACCAGGATAGGTGCAAATTGTTGGTCTGCGTGTCTGCTATCATTGTTTTGATAAGTTGTCCAATATGAGTTCCGATATAACATAATTTGATTTGTGATTTTTCAAGTTGATATAGATTTGATATGTTGTGGTTTGTGATATGAATGTTTTTTATATGAATTGTAGAGCTTGAGTTGTTTTACAAGCTGCATTGATTGTGGAACTTGAGTTGTTTTACAAGTTGATATGGATGTGAAACTTGAGTTGTGTTACAAGTTGATATGAAACTTGAGTTGTGTTACAAGTTGATATGATTGATATGATGTGGAACTTGATTTAGATTGTCAAATTTTCAAGTTTTGATATGAATTTGATTTTGGTATCTATGTTGTGATGAGGAAACTGATATTGGACTTGTTTTTCTTTTTGACAGGAGTGACTTGGAGTGGTTTAGTCACATGAGTGATTTCTGAGAGTGTGGTCATTGATACCATGACTGACATAGGCAGATAGAGACATTATTGAGAGGTGTGGCCTGACGCTGTTGTTAAATATGCCTCGGTTTATTGTGAACCGGGGTTTATTGACAACATTGGCAGAGAGGTGGCATAGTGATACAAAAAACCTTCCATTTGGTGATAGGCAAGATTACAGTGACGCTTGAGAATTGTTACCAGATTCTATAGATTCTTGTGGTAGGTGCATTGCTACCCTATGAGCAAATTGAGGAGGGTGGAACTGAGGTACTTCACCAGATCTTGCAGGATGATACTGTTTGCGAATATGAGATCCCTTGGTAGGAGTTATTGGATTTGGATTACGTGCCTCTACCATCAGTGTTGGCACATTTCATAGGTGGTTTCTTATGTCCCGATCATAGGTCAAAGGGACTAGCAGTGGGGGGGGATTGGTTTCTGGAGGATTGGGTGACACAGGGTCACCGATTTGCATGGGGGTCAGCTATGCTGGCCCACTTATATAGGGACTTACATCAGGTGGTATACCTAGGTTATGACAGTTTATCAGCTGGAGTGACACTACTACAGGTATGGGCGTGGGAGCATATTCCCACAGCTAGGCCACTAGCGAACAAAGATAGGCCTGTTGGGTGTGCATATGCATACAGATACAAAGGGATAGTTGTCCAGTGTAAGCTAGGCAAACTAGAGCACTAGAGGAGAGTGTTAGATGATATTGATATGATTGTCTGGCGACCATATATAGGTTGCAAGGTATGGGCCAAGGATGGGATGAATATTCCCTATGTGTAAATGACCAGATATTTGATAGGGCAGATGCCCTTTGTTATTGAGAGGTTTCTGCATAGCCGGGTGCTACGACAGTATGGTCAACATCAGGGTATTCCACAGGGAGCATGCCTATATGCTTGACAGAGACAAGACATTTTGGATTGGTGACCTATGATTGATAGCGCAGCGACAGTGGAGGAGTTCTTCCATTTAGCTGACCAGATTTAGGATTATGCCCCCAAGATAGTGGATACAGGGATGACTGACAAGTTCGTAGGACTGTTCGTAGCACGTGCAATGGCCAAGATATCGGATCCAGCTGAGATGAGATGATGATGAGGAGGTAGATGAGGGGGGTGGTGATGGAGGAGAAGGTGATGGCGGAGATGGTGGAGGAGGTGGCCAATGTCAGCGAGGAGATAGAGGGAGATTGGATCGGGGGAGGAGAGGAGATAGGGGTGGAGACGGTGGTGATAAGGGGATACAGGTGGAGAGAGATGTGCGGTAGGCTATGTTGGATAGAGGGAGAGGAGGTTTGACTATCAGAGCTAGGGGTGAGGAGAGGATTGAGGAGGTGATAGTAGCAGTGGGAGGGTATGATGACTTCAGACGACCTGCCCAGAGGAGGAGGTAAAATGTTTTACCTCCACTCGCACTGAGGAAAGGTAGAGGGACAGGGGGTACCCCTTCATAGGTGATAAGTTGATACTTTGTCATGTTTTTACCATCAAAACTCTTAGGTTTTTGACATATTTTGGGTTGCATTGTGGTAGTAAAGTATTGTGAATTGACTATATGTATTCCATGTGTAAACCTGAACTTATGAAATTATGTTTGAACTTTGCTGGTCTATTCTTGTAGCCAAGTGGTTTGTTCCTATTGTTATGCAGATTATTTGGGATAATGTTATATGTGAGTTAATGAATGTATTAATTAAGTAAAATAAGTATGCATGTCCTTGTATGTTGTTCTTGTTTTGTGCAAATAATAAATGATGCCATGATGGACGTTCTCCTTTTGTGCCTAAGGAATGAAGAATCACATATGAGATGATTGGAGATCAAACTGAAGAGGAGCCAAGTGAACACAAGATATGGAATAACCAGAGCAGCCATATATCACTATGGGAGTTTAACTCTAGTGGGCATTGAAGTCACAAAATATCGCTACGACATGCAAAGACTGTGGTTCAGTTTAGATCCATGTTTCCTGCAGCCAAGCTCTAGTTATCTTCTTCATCTGTCAATCATTCGCCTCTTCTTCTGGGCGTGATTTGAGTTGTCAATTGTAGTTGACCTTTGTTTTATAATAAGCTCTTCCTTTTTCTTAAAGGCTAGACAGATAGAAAGGAATACAACAGAGAATTTTGGCAAGCATTCTAAAGTTTTTCTTTTAGAACATGTAATCATTTTCAGGAAGAAATGAATGAAAAATATGTTGTTCTGATCAGTTAAAAGTATTTTGCTGTAAGATTGATATCACTCATCCAAGGGGGCCCACTTGGTGAGTGATCCTGTGTTTATGTTTATTGAAATTATTTCTCCTTTAGCTGCAGTAGAAGTTCATGCCTGGATTGTTCCTGTAGCCACTAGAAATAGATCCACTGACTGTTCCTGCAGCCAAGCCAGGACAATGTTGTTTCTGTTATTTACATTAGATCATTCTAGCATAGTTTTTATAAGTTTTAATGTAGCCTTCTATGATTTCTATTCTTTCTTTTCCTTTCTGCATAATGTTAGTTACTGCAACAATGCAAAATAGCCATTGAAGGAGCTTAGTGCATATATAGTGCAGATCCATTTCAAGTTTTACATCCCTGGGTTGATAACTAAATGAACACTAGCCATGAAAATAATAACTTTACCAGATGAATGTCCAAACTTCGGATTGAGCAATTAGAGTTATTATTATTATAGTTGGAATAGACATTTTTGGCGCCGTTGCCGGGGATGGTGTCAAATTGAGAACCTTTTATGATTATTATAGTTTTTTTTAATTGGTTGAAAATTTTATGATTCTGCATGCATAGTAGAAGAAGAGACCCCAGAGGTAGATTTCTGCCCACTCATCCTAATCACGTAGAAGATAATTTCCTAGTTATAAATCCTTTTGCTGAACTTTACCAAGTCCCACAAAATTTGAATCACCTTGTATCTGAATTTGTAGAAGGTAGTCTTCAGTTCCTTTTTGGTCCACAAGAAGAATAATTTCCTATAGTAACAACCCCCACAAGTCCAATGCAAGGGAACCCTCCTCCTGGTGGGAATAATCCACCACCACCACTAGGTCCAATGTTTGAGTTTCCCATCTCTGATCAACATGATAATGCTAACCTCAAGAACATTCCAACATCTTCACTCCCTAAATTCTATGGGTTGGTGACAAAGGATCCAGATACATTTGTGTTTGAGTTTGATGTTCTTTGTAGGAGTTTTGACTATACTACAGATGCCCATAGACTCAAAATTTTTCCTGCCACTTTGAAGGAGTCATCTTTGAGATGGTTTATGAGCTTGGGTAGTAGCACAATCAATACATGGGATGAGATGAAATGGTTGTTTCTTGCAAAATACAAAGATTATTGTAGAGGCACTGATCGTCATGGGGATGATATCTTTAGAATGACACAAACTAAAGATGAGAGTCTTGAAGATTATCTGGAAAGGTTTTTGTTTAGTGTCAAGAAGTCCAAGCATAGTACTCTAAATGAATATTCCCTCAAATTGATATTTTTGAGGGGTATCAGTGATGAATGCATCGATTCCTTAGATCTTATGGGAGGAGGTGACATTACACAATCTACTTGGGCTAAAATAGGAAAATTTGCAAAAAGTATATTAGATCTACATCTAAGAAGAACATGAGATTTAAGCCAGGGGCACCATTATCAACATCTAGAACTGGAGTTTCTAGATTGGAACTTAGTCATCTGTTTAAAGACTTCAAGGAGGACATAATAAACAATATGGCTACCTAGTTGGATACATTGGCAGCTAAGAAGAAGCATGAGGAAGCTGATGCATTCCTTGTAGAATTCTGTCCTCATTGTAAATAGCAGAAGAAAGATTGCAGATGTAAGATGGTTGCAAACGTGGAAGCACCTGACTTCAAATCAGTTCAAGGTGAGGATGAGCAAGTCTTCTATGTTTCTCAAAGAAGACCAAACTTTCAAAGATAAGGTATGCCACCCGATCCACTTTCTTTTTCTGGTTATAGTAGTAATTCTTATGCACCAAGCGACCAATGGAAACCACAGTATTCTCAAAATTTGGGTAACTATCGGTATGGGTCGCAAGGCCAAGGGCAGCAATTTACTAATCAAATTCCACAGTGGCAGCAGCCACAAGGGAACTGGTATCCATCTAAGGGTCAAGGGAACTAGTTTCAAGGGAATTGGCAACCTACCTCTCAATGGAGAGGGAACCAATCATGGCCAACCCAATCCTCTGGATATCAGCCTCCTGTTCAGCAGCCACAACCTCCTGCTTTAATGCCTCCTCCTGTAGCTATTGCTGCACCGCCTAAACCAAGACAGTTGCCTACTCAACCGTTGCCAAATCCAAATATCAAATCTCAGCAACAACAACAAGATTATTCAACTAATGTTAATCAGTACCCAGCCTAATCTTTATCACTAGATGACATACACCTCCGATCTAGAACAACTTTGCCTAATCCCTCTCATCCAGTTATCACTGAGGTACAGGAGGAGCAAGAAATTTCTAAATCAACAGATACAATACCCCAGAGTCAAATATTGCCACCATTTCCCCATAGATTGCAAACAAAGAAGTTCCCATTGAACGACAACAAAGCTTTGATATTATTGATCAACTGAGACACATTTGTGTTAAAATTCCATTGTTGCAAGCAATAAAGGATGTGCCTATATATGGTAAGGAATTGAGAGAGGCATGCCTAAAGAAACTTGGTAGGAAGAAAAAGGATCCACAAACAGTGCATGTTATGGGTCAATTGGCTGATATCATGTTAGGTAAAATTGCAATTCCAAAGTATTCTGATCGAGGTAGTCCTGTTGTGAGTATAGTCATTAATGGCAGTCAAATAAAGAATGTTTTGATTGATTTAGGAGCAACCATTAATGTAATGACAAGGGAAGTAATGAAACATCTAGAGATCAATAGTTTAAGGACTATACCCATAGTTCTACAAGTTGCTGATGGCTCTACAGTGAGACCTGATGGTATCATAGAGGATGTCGTAGTTATTCTAGATTCATGGGAATATCCTACAGACTTTATGATTCTATCTCTAAAGGCAACATTGGGAGGATATCCAATCATTTTGGGTAGACCCTAGCTTGCCACAACTAATGCATATATTGGGTGTAGATTAGGAGACATGACTATTTCAGATGGGAGTTCTACAAAAACATTAGCCTTGTATTCTCCAGCACAACCACAACTTGAGTAGCAACAAGCTGTTTGGCCTATCTTGGGGGAGGAATCCGAAGAAATTGACTCTATTAATCACCTTATGATGATTAATTGAGGACCACTCATGCAGTTATATGATGAGGAATCAATTCTTTATAAAATACTGATAAATGAATTTATAAAAGAGCAAAAATTGCAGGAATTGGTTTCGAATATTGTAGGTATGTGTATATTGTATTTTATTTTAATTTTACATTTATTAGTTCATTATGATTATATCATAGCTCCACTACCCAAAATCTTGCCAGCTTGTGTGGACACGTGCTAGGTTTAGTTGGGGGGTACTTTATGGTTCATTTTTCAATATGATTAATTATCAGTCCTTTTTGGTACCCTAAATTGATCTGCTTCCCATCATTGCTGATTATGTTATTATTTCACGCAAGTGAATAATAAAGTCTACCACCAGAATTAAGATATGTAAAGAGATTTCATTTTTAGCAATACTGCCAAATATTCTGGTTCAGTTGCAGAGAGAAAAATATCAGAGTAAAAGATGGGCAGTGATCTAATTCGCCATGAGACAATGATTCATGAAGGGTTGTTACGGGATGGTGTTTGTGAGCATTATTTCCGAAACCACGGCTGGTTGGATTACTTCTTGAAGATCAGGGATTACAAAGAAGAAATTGCTACAAAATTCATGCATTCCTTTGATGAAGGGGAAGCTACGATTAAAGGTTTGAGGGTAATTGCTACAGAACAATGAATAGCAGAAGTAACAAGGTTGCTGCAGGAAGGAGAACTCTTTCCAGAATCAAAAGACGCAAGGAGTGCCAAGGCAAAGTTCACAACTCCCACTAACAAACCCTTAATGGTGGATAGACAAGGAACTAGAAGGGTTTCTCTACCAGCACATTGGCCTAAGGTAGCTTTGTATGTTATGAAATATATTACATGTGAAGGGCTATATTCAAACCTACATTCACCTTATTTTAAGTTACTTAGCCATCTGCGGCATGGACGACAAGTTAATGTACCTAATTTATTATACCATCTCATTTTTACAAGTTCTAAGGAGATGCGAAAGAATGGAAATCACTTCATTAGCCATCATGGACTGGTTAAGCTACTTGTTCAGTGGTCCCTGAGAGATGTTTCACAAATGGAATGGTGTGTATTTGAGGATATACAACAATTTAGGGTTGAAGATGCCCTTGTTGCAGATAATCCACCGGTTGAAGAAGAAAATGTTGTAGATAATTTGCCTGTTGAAGATGAGGGCTTGTTTGTTGCTGAAGGAGCCGCAGTTGTTATGGAAGAAAATATTGAATCATAACCAATTGAAGAACAACCCTCTACTTCTCTTCAAAGAAATTCCCCAGTTGTGCGAAGAAAGGGAAAGGAGTTGGAAATGGATGAAACAGAGGAAGAATTTATTACCCGGCCACAGGTAACTTAGATTCCTCCTGTAGCCAAGAGGCGTAGGACAAAAATAAAAGCTCCTGTAGCCATTCCAAAAGTGTATGTGAGAAGAAAACAAAGGAGGACACAGAAGAATCAACCTGTGGGTAATCCAATAGAGGTTATAGTAGTAGAAACTTTGAAAGAAGGAAGCCCCGTGGAGGATGAGATTCAAGAGAATGTTGTGGAGATTCAAGAAAATGTTGTTGAGGATAAGCTAGAAAATCTTGCTTCTGTGGCATTGCAATTTGAAGAAAATGTTGAAAATGTTCTATAGCAGCCTGAGGAAAATAAGGGAGGTATGCCAGCTCAGAATGAGGAGTTTATTGAGAAAATCTCGCGATCTAAGGTAGTACCTGTAGACACTTAAAAATAATTATTTTAATTATTTTTAATTCCTCGCATAATTAATTAATTAATTATGTTAATTCAAATTTCTCTCAATATTAATTAAATATAATTAATATTATCACTATAGCATATGATTGAATAAATCAATCCCTTTCTTTATTCTTCTAAAAAAATCAAATCCTCACAAATCTTCCTCTTAGCTAATTAATTTCAATTAATTAGTTAACCTACATGATTCCTACAAATCATCTTCTTAATTCATTCTTCTAGAAACTCCTTAAACTCACTTAACATTATTCTTCTAATTTTTTATTCCCTCCACTCATTCTCTCTCCTAGTCAAATTCTCCTACAAATATTAATCCCACCTAACATTTCCTCTAATCCCCCTCCTAATGAGTCGTTAATGGTTAATTAGCATGATTAGCTACAAAGTCAACTCTTTGTCCTTTTCATCCAACCACTAGCTTTAAATGCTCTTTTTCTAGGTGAATGTAAGATTTTTGAAATCACACATTCCTCTAGGCATCCCTCTCCCAAGGAATTTTCAATTCCTTTTTATTCCTCCAATCCCCATGATATCCTTTTTTGGAGAATTTTTAATTCCTCCAATGCATCTTGTGGAGTGGGGAGATACGAAATGCCTTTAAGGCATATTTCTTGGTCTCCATGCCCTCTCTTGGACCTTGTGTGAGCTCACAAGGAAATCTTAGCCCTTCATCTCAAATTCATCCTAGCCATTTGTTTTCCTCTCCTCTTCCTATAAAATAGGGCTCCATCCCTTCATTCAGACATCTTGAAATCCAGTAAGCTTCTGTTGCCCTTTTGAGCCTAGGAAATCATCTTGGCAACTTGATCATCTCATCCTTATCATTTTTCAAATCCATTCCATTTGTGCACAACATTGGAGAGCCATCCACATCCAACAATCAAAGGAGCACATCAATTGGAGCATTATCAAGGGGTGCCTTCACTTCATCAAGCTCAATCCAAAGGAGAAGGTAAAATAGCAAGGTGAAATGGTCTTTTAATGATATTTTAGCATTCTGCATGTTTATTTCGTTATGTTTTGATCATTTGACCTTCGAATCAGTTTTCCCCTCTTCAGTAAGACCTCCTTCATCCCTAAGTATTTTATCTATTGCTTTAACATTTTATAGACAATGGGAAATAGAGAATGATAGGTTGCAAGGGATTATTGATAAACAACAAAAAGAGATTGAAAAGAGAGATAACAGAATGGAAGAATTAGAAGCTAAGGTAGAAATAATTCATGGTATAGTTCCTGAGTTGATGCAGTGTAGGGCACCTCCAAAAGTTTATGCAGTGCATTTGAAAGAGCGGTATCTAAACTTCAAATTAAACGGCATTGTTAGGGACCTTAATCCTTCCTTAGAGACACCTGAAGAATTCTTTTCTCCTTATCAAACCTCTCCACCTACTGTGAAAAATTTGCTATGTGAATTATATTTACATAACTATGCTGTACCTTCAGATAGTGAGTGAAATCCTTTATTGTATATTGGGGATATCCATATCAGAGCTTTAATGTCATGGATCCAAAATGAGATTATCATAGGGCCACAAACCAGGGAGTATGAAAAATTAGAGTTTGACTGTCCATTGCCATTAAGAAGGGAATCATAAGAACCAAGGGTTCTTTATTATTATTGGCAAAAGTTACTAATAAGAGATGATGTCAGTAAAATAGTGCTTCCAATGAGAGAAGAAGTTTATCAAGAATATGAGCATTTGGTGCAAACTAGCAGGACAACTACAATGGAAGGGTTAACCCAGCGCTGAAATAATCTGCCAAAACATTTAAAACAGGGAGAACCTTACTCACTACAAAATTTTCATGCAGCCATGCAAAGAGCCTCCAAATACATACAGTCGGGCACGGAGAAAGCCAACAACTGGCTACCATTGATCTTTCAACCTCCAATCCTTATGTGGCCACTCTTGGCATGCCAGCCAATAGAGCATAATTATGATGTATTCACAGAAGAAACAACTAGATGGGCTAGGCTGGAAAAAATGAAAGGATTTTATTGGAACTTGGCTTTAGGGGGGATAGGTCAGGGCACTATTGGTGATTTAAGGGTTATGACAAAAATCAAAATTTTTCCTTTTGCTGTAGGATCAACAAACTCTTAAAGTTGAGGGGCACGATAAGTTGATACTTTGTTATGTTTTTACCATCAAAACTCTTAGGTTTTTGACATCTTTTGGGTTGCATTGTGGTAGTAAAGTATTGTGAATTGACTATATGTATTCCATGTGTAACCCTGAACTTATGAAATCATGTTTCAACTTTGCTGGTCTATTCTTGTAGCCATGCCAATTTATTCCTATAGCCAAGTGGTTTGTTCCTATTGTTATGCGGATTATTTGGGATAATGTTATATGTGAGTTAATGAATGTATTAATTAAGTAAAATAAGTATGCATGTCCTTGTATGTTGTTCTTGTTTTGTGCAGATAATAAATGATGCCACGATGGACGTTCTCCTTTCATGCCTAAGGAATGAAGAATCACATATGAGATGACTGGAGATCAAACTGAAGAGGAGTCGAGAGAAGACAAGATATGGCATAACTGGAGAAACCATATATCACTATGTGAGTTTAACTCTAGTGGGCATTGAAGTCACAAAATATTGCTACGACGTGCAAAGACTGTGGTTTGGTTTAGATCCATGTTTCTTGGAGCCAAGCTCTAGTTATCTTCTTCATCTGTCAATCATCTGCCTCTTCTTCTAGGTGTGATTTGAGTTGTCCATTGTAGTTGACCTTTGTTTTATAATAAGCTCTTCCTTTTTCTTAAAGGCTAGATAGATAGAAAGGAATAGAGCAGAGAATTTTGGCAAGCATTCTAAAGTTTTTCTTTTAGAACCTGTAATCATTTTTAGGAAGAAATGAATGAAAAATATGTTGTTCTAATCAGTTAGAAGTATTTTGTTGGAAGCTTGATATCACTCATCCAAGGGGGCCCACTTGGTGAGTGATCATGTGTTTATGTTTATTGAAATTATTTCTCCTTTAGTTCCAATAGAAGTTCTTGCCTAGATTGTTCCGACAGCCACTGGAAATAAATCCACTAACTATTCCTGCAGCCAAGCCAGAATAGAGTTGTTTCTATTATTTACATTAGATCATTCCAGCATAGTTTTTATAAGTTTTCATGTAGCCTTCTATGATTTCTATTCTTTCTTTTTCTTTCTGCATAATGTTAGTTACTGCAGCAATGCAGAATAGCCATTGAAGGAGCTTAGTGCATATATAGTGCAGACCCATTTCAAGTTTTACGTCCTTGGGTTGATAACTAAATGAACACTAGCCATGAAAATAATAACTTTACCAGATGAATGTCCAAACTTTGGATTGAGATTTCGATTAGAGTTATTATTATTATAGTTGGAGTAGACAACATGTACCCCTGTAGATGCGGATTCTGACATATGTGGAGGATGCTCAGATTAGATCTCTACAGTTGTCAGTGCAGAAGTTGCAGACACAGTTGTTGGTGCATCGACGTCAGATTACTCAGCTGACCATAGAGCATGAACTGAGATAGAGCATCAGGGTCGAGTAGAGGAGCTTGCAATGAGTTTGTAGAGAGTGGAAACATGTGGCCCAATGAGAGACACCTTGAGAGAGATAGCTTTGAGAGCTAATGAGGTGGAGTACTATCGACGTCATTATGAGGATGCGGTGCCTAGGGAGCACCGAGTGCAGAGTTTTACAGTGTCAAGATCGAGTCGATCTCAAGAAACTGGGTCGAGGATAGAGAGTAGAGGCATGACAGGGCCTTCTAGACATGATCCACCTAGAGATCCAGGTGCTGGGACATCTACAACAGATCGTCTCCCTCAGGAGATAGTCATACCTGAGAGACATTGTATCTATTATATTTTGATCATTTTGTTGTATTGGCACAAACATGACATATTTTGTACATTGATCATTCTTTGAGATATATATATGAAACCATTTTCTTTGATCCTCATGTGATGTGTTATGAATTATGTTTTCTACATGCTATTGTTTACTCTATGATTGTGCAATGCTTGCATGTGATGTGATTTATGATGAATATGATGTGATAATGCATGATGTTGTGAGACGTATCTTGAAAATGAGATGTATGATAATGATGTGATGTGAGATGTATCTTGAAAATGAGATGTATGATAATGATATGCTGTGAGATGTATCTTTAAAATGAGATGTATGATAATGATATGCTGTGAGGTGTATCTTGAAAATGAGATGTATGATAATGATATGCTGTGAGACTGATGCCAGTTTTAAAATGATAGGCAACTAATTGATTTGATATGCAACTAATTTGTAAAATGATATGCAACTAATTTGTAAAATGATATGCAACTAATTGAGTTTGAGAATCCTCATTCTTTACTTGTCATCCTTGTATAGCCACATGTTGTTTTTCTTTCTTTGTATGTATCATCATTGAGCATTGATTAATTTTGGGATATGTTGAAAATTTATACAAGCATAATGGTATAATTGAACCTTAATGACCTGAGAAAAATTTACATGATTTTTTATTTTGCAAGATAACACAAGCATCAAGGTATAATTGAACCAGGACGACCTGAGTGTGGATTGCATAGAAATAGACAAGATTAAATCATTTGTATGCGTAAAGTGGAATCATGTCTTTAGTGATATGTTGTGAATCACGTCTTGAGACAAGTATTTACACAATACTAATGATCACCTCACAGACAGAAAAGTAAGAAAATATTGGAGTCCCCACAATGTTCTCTAGCTTTGAAGCTTTGTTGAGAAAAATTTAGAGGATCCAACAGTTCAAAAAGTTCAAGTGCAAAAATAGTCAAAACTTTATGCAATATGCAACATTTGATACTTCAAAAAATCATTCATCATATTTGTGAATCCTGTTAAGTGATCAATGTTTTGCATTTGTGATTGCGTGAGTGTTGTTTGTTGGATATGATGTTCCGAGTCTACGACAAGTTTTGATGGCTTGAATGTGTTGTAAGTTTATACTGCCCCTAGTCAAGTGTGCTTCTAAATGTGGATCGTACAATAATTACCAAGCCATGGTGAGATGCAGTGAAAGGATATGCGGATAAACTAGGATAGTGACTACGCTAAGTATGTCCTAGATGGATATTGTGATAAAAATGTCGGGTGATGGCCGATAGTGCTTTACTATGGATATAATGGTATGGATATAGATAGAGGAGCTATCCTCTCACAATAGCGCCTATTGCCAGGTTTTCACCAATTGTTTTTATTGTACCTTTTTATTTACCTTTTTCTTGATTTTTTTTTATATTTTTGAGTTTTTTTTGACTTTTTCGTGCATTAGATTACTCAAGTGTAGTATTTCTTCAGATGGATGCTGTTAGTTGGCTCATCGAGCACATCTCCTTATGAAGTTGTTAGCTGATAGGCACTTGATCCATAGGTTGATATGATGACATAAGGACCTAACCAATTAGGTTCAAATTTCCCTTTCTTTTCCCGATCCTACTGATTCCTAGGATTTTCCTTGAGTACTAGGTCACCAATTTAAAAAATTATGGGAATGACTTTGTGGTTGTAGCTCCTACACATACGTTGCTGATATGCTTTGAGATGAGTGAAGGCACCTTGACGTCTTTCATCTAGAAGCTTGAGTTATTGCAGTCGGTTAACTCGATACTCTTCAACTGGAATTAGGCCTTTTAGAGAGACTCTAAGAGATGGAATTTCTACCTCTAAGGGTAAAATTGCTTCGGATGTATATACCAATGAGTATGGTGTAGCTCCTATTGGTGTGCGGATGCTAGTTCTGTATGCCCAAAGTACTGGATTGAGTTGTACATGCCAATCTTTGCCTGCATAATTCACTATTTTCTTTAGGATTTTTAATATTGTCTTGTTGGATGCTTCTTCTTGACCATTTCCCTACGGGTAGTAAGGTGTAGAAAAACAATGTTGGATTTTGAATTTTTCACATATTTCTCATACATCTTGGTTTTTGGAAGGTTGTCCATTATCTGTGATGATGGAACTTGGAATGCCATATCTGCAGATCAAATAATTAAGGACAAAAGAGGCAATTTGTTTCCCAGTCACTGTGGTCATGGGGACTGCTTCAATCCATTTGGTAAAGTATTATGTTGCAGTTATAATGAACTTGTGTCCATTTGAAGATGAAGGATGAATTTTGCCAACCAAGTCGAGTCTCCATTGGAAAAAGGGCCATGATGTTGTGAATGGTTGCAGTTCTTGTGCTGGTGCATGTATAAGATTGCCATGGATTTAGCATTTAGGACACTTCTTCGCAAAATATTAAGAGTCCTTTTCCATTGTTGGCCAGTAATATCCCATTCTTAGAAGCTTTTTAGCAAGAGTAGTACCACTTGAATACGTGCCATAGATACCTTCGTGAAGCTCATGTAAAGAGGAGTCAGATTCATTATAATCAAGACAACGAAGAAGAGTACCATCTAGACCTCGACGGTACAAAGTATTAGTAGTAAGAGTATAATGGGAGGCTTGCCAGATAAAGTTGCATTTTTGGTTTCAGGACAGGTCAATGGGTAGGATATTTTTCTTAAGATAGTCATAGATCAGTCCATATAACGGAGAGTCAGAACCGGTCAAGGTATAGATAACATGGGATTCTGAATGGTCATAGGCTGGGGAGAACAGTTGCTCTACTAGAAATTTGTAATGATTCTGTTGCTCTAGAATTTGTAGTAGTGAAGTGATAGTAGCCATGGCATCGGCTGCTCTATTAGCCAACCTTGGTATTTTCTCGAAGGTGATATATACAAAATACTGTTTAAAATCATCCACCATTCACTTGTATGGTAGCAACATGTCGTCCTTTATCTAATAATCATTGTTGATTTGATTGATGACTAGTTGTGAATCTCTGTAGACTTTTAATTATGTGATCCTCCATTCTATGACCATTTTGATGCCTATGACCAATGCCTCATATTCAACAATGTTAAATTGGTGCATGGAAACATAAACCTATATGATCTTGGTATAGTGTGTCCTTCAGGAGTGATGAACAAAATGCCAATACCTGAGCCATGTTGTGTGTAGGATCCATCAAAATATAAGGTCCATGGTTTGGTGGAGATAGCAAGAAGGTATTGGTCTGGAAATTCGATCTCCATAGTTTGTTTTCCTAGTAGTGGTGCTTCTGCCAGTTGATCTACAATTGCTTGTCCTTTGATAGCTCTTTGCTCTGTGTAGTAGATATCAAATTCACCAAGGATCATGAACCACTTAGCCAATCTGCTTGTCAGAGCTTCTTTGTTGAGTAAATATTTGAGAGGATCAATTTTTGCAACTAGCTTAATTGTGTGAGCTAGCATGTAGTGTCAGAATTTTTGAGAGGCAAATACCACTGTTAGACAAGCTTTCTCAATGAATTTATAGTTGAGTTCATATTCATTCAATTTCCTATTGATATAATTGATAGCTCACTCTTTTCCCTGTTGATCTTCTTGTGCTAACAATGCCCCCAATGATATGTCTATTGTTGAAATCTAGAGGACGAGTGGCTTGCCTGCTATTGGTGGTACTAGAACTGGTGGGTTCATTAGATATTGCTTGATTTGATAAAAGGATTTGATACATTTGGCTTCCCATTTGAACGGTACATTTTTATGTAGCAAATGATTGAATGAGAGACTTTTATCTGCTAGTTGAGAGATGAATTGCCTGAATGACTGAAGTCGTCCTTGTAGAGATCTAAGCTGGCTGATGTTCTTTGGTGGTGGCATCTCCATAATGGCTTGTACCTTTGCTAGATCCACTTCAATACCTTTAGCTAAAACTATGTAGCCTAGTAATTTGCTTGAAGTAACCCTGAAGACACACTTCTTAGGGTTAAGCCTGACTTGGAATTTTTCCAATCTATCAAAAATATTTTCTAAGATGCTTAGATGTTCTGCTCTGGTGAAGGATTTAGCTAGTAAATCATCTACATAGTCTTCCACGAAGGTATGCATCATGTCATGAAAGATTGTTTTCATTGCTCGTTGATAAGTTGCTTTTGCATTCTTTAAGCCAAAAGGCATGACATTCCAACAGTACGTTCCCCACAGACAAGTAAACACTGTTCTATCTTGATCCTCTAGGGCTATAATTATTTGATTATAGCTTGAAAAACCATCCATTAGTGATAGCATTGCATGGCCTACTGTGAGGTCTACAATTATGTCAATACTGGTACAATGTTGGAAATCCATTCAACGTATTCGATAGGTTGAATAAATCCGACGTCTAATAGTTTCTTCAATTCAGCTTTAACCATGAGTGCCACATGTGGATTCATCTTTCACAGTTTTTGCTTGACTGGCTTAGCTCCTGAAGTAATGGATAGGTGATGCATGATCAATTATGGATCAATCCCTGACATATCTGCATATGACCAAGTGAAGTTGATTTGCTTTTCTTTAAAAGAATTGATAAATTCTGATCTTTCTTCTTCTGTCAGAGATTCTGCAAGGTGTATAGTTTTGGTTGCTTCTATAGTACCAATGTTGATTGATTGAGTGGGATCAATCAATATGGGTGATCGCACATGATAATGCTCAGGAAGAGTGTCAAGTCTCCCATCCTTAGGTGCCTTAAAAAGGTTTTCACCCTCAGATGCATCCTTTATTTTTACTTTTGTGTGATCTATTGCTACCAATGACTGGTTTTCAGTAGTAGATCTTTTAGTTTTCTCATTTTTGCGACTGAGAGACTTGGCACTCCCCTAGTTGCAGACATAGTTACTTTGTTTACTGGTAGAGTCTTTGGGTTAACAACACATAAGTAATGGATAATGGATTCATCATTTGAGTAAATTGGTATATCATGAGTTTCAGGTTCGTCCCAGTCTATGAGGTCAGGAAAGACAAGTGGTAAGGAGTCATTAGGTGGATCAAGTTTGACTGCTGTGAGTGTTAGGATGGAAGTATCATCATGATTGGCCAAGGTGTTAAAAAAGTTAAGGATTTCATTGAGGTCTTCGATGGTATCATCTTCCATATAGACTTGCACATAATATTGCTGCTCTTTTTCCATTGCGTCATAGATATTTTGTGGACCAAATTCAAGTGGTCTAGATTCTGTGCTGCATTATTCTTGAGAGATGGGTCTATTACTGTCATTGGCACAAATATCTTCAATAACATTAGAATAGCTGCCCCCTTCATATTCATTGGAATCATTCTCAGAGGTATTATCCTAGATTCTAGCAGTGTTGTGAACTGGTATGTTGTAGGGTGAGAACATGTCTTTGATAATTGAGACAAGTTTGATAGTTTTCTCTGATTCTTTGTAAGATCCTGCTTCCACTCTTTGCATTTGTTCATATATGGTATCTCCTTGGGGAGGAATGATGTAATCCAGAGGTGATTCTTCTTTGTTGGATATTGGTTCTTGAATATGATGTGCTTCTGTAGTATATGCTTCCTTCTTTTGATTGATATGCTACTTTTGACATTTCTTTTGTTCTTGATGTTCACGTTCCTTACGTATTGTCTCAGCTGACTCAAATAGTGCCTCCTGCCAGGAGTCTTCTTTGTATTTCTTCTTTAGTTTCCACTGAGGTTTTTGATATTTGCGTGGTGTCCTCTTTGGTAGTAGAGTGAGATCAAAGCCTAGTCCCTTTTTATCTTTACTGAACTGTGAAGGAGGATCCAATGGTTTTGTGACGCCTTCCTAGTGCTTACCAATAGGTTCATTGCCATTGTATCCCATTTGCTGCATGATTAAGTAGCCTTTTCCATACAGGTGTGTGGGTATAGCTACTTCCATAGTAGCTGCTCTGTCTTCTTCCTCAACTTTGTATAACCAACTAAGGATATCCTTTTCCTCGGATTCATGTGCCAGAGTGCCGAGTTGGATGAATGTGCCATCAAACTTGGTGATGGGATGAGTTGCTTGATGTGTTGATGCTATAGGTAATCCATGAGATCTAGGTGATGTTGGTAAGTTGGCCAAACACATGGGTTCCAAAGAGTATTCTCCCATGCCTTGTTCTTTGATTTTCATTTTCTGCTTGAAATCCATAGATAATGATTTAGACTTTTCTTGTTGAAGATTTGGTGCTGAGGAATTTTGTTTCTCTATATTATGTGGAACCAAGCTATCTTGGGCTGCCCCCATAGCATTACAATGCTGAAATGGATTATGATCAGCTTGTTGGTATTATGTGAACTAGTATGAGGACATAATGATACTGTATGTTGTCATTGATGTCAATATGTGATATGAAGTGAACCAACATATGTGAGAACTGGTATATATATGCCAAAGTGAAGTGGTATATTTGTTCATGGTGAACCGACATGTCAAGGTGAACCGACATATTATTATGGAAACCGGTACATGGAACCCTTCTGTGACTACCGATTTGTAGTGTCAGGGTTTTCAGTTGAAGTGCCTCAAGCTTGTGTGACTCAATCGGTGATCTTTGTGTGATGAGCTAGCATGGTAACAAAGAATAGATCATGTTGCCACATAAGCCTTGTGCACATGAAGGATCTTGCATGAAGAAGACTATCCCTATCTACCTTGGGAATGTGCAAAGTTTGTAAATGCTGATAACGCGTGATGGGTTATCAATCGCCATGAAATTAGTGGAAAATGGATGATGGAGAAACTCTTGAGATTGGATCAAGAACTGTTGCATTTAATGCAGTATGCTCAATGGTCAGGATTGAATTGTTTGAATTGCTTAAGCTAATAGGTTCAGGGTTTAGGGTTTATGCTTCCGACCTGTCTGTTTCCTATAAGGTTGATGTTGTGTTTCTTTCTAAAGTTGTTGGCAAAAGTTGTGTGTGTTTATCCAAGAGAAAGGATACATGATTCTTGCCAGTTCAGAGGAGAGAAGTGATACCTGCACAGTGTAAGTGCAGAAGGTGAAGAGAAGCTTAAGTGGATCTGCATTGGCATTGAGTGCTATCATCAGATCATTGTTATACCTATTGATCTTTAACCACTTCAACAATTGTGAAATCCCTTAACAGGGTAGCTTTAACCAACTTGCTGTAAATCCCTTAACAGGGTAACTCGAAGCTACTGAGTTAGTGAAATCCTTTAGCTATTGAGTTCTTTAAATCCTCTAACAAGGTAATCTTTAACAAGGTTTAACCCTTAACTGGGCGATCCCTAGCAGAATCGGTTCCTAGCAGAACCTATTGTAATGTCTCTAACCGGACAAGGCTCCTAACAGAGCAGACTTCTAAAGAGTTCAAAAATAGCTTGTGGGTATTCATCCCCATCGTGGTTTTTCCCAGTTGGGTTTCCACATGAAAAATATGTGTGTCATGTGTGATGCTTTTATCTTGTGATGCTTTGTTATTGTCTGTCAAGCATATGAAGGTTCTGTGTTTTATGCCTATCAATAAATCATGTTGAATTAGCTGTTATTATATTTTGATGATAGATTACCTATTCATGCATAAGGGTGAAATGGTAGTGTATTTTTGAGTTGAGTGGAAAGATAAGTGATTAACCAGTTAATGCTTGTTTTAGTCACTCTTAGCTTTGCTAGTTGCACTTTGTTTCAAACTGATATCACTATTTACCAGTCATTTGGAGTGTCTGTTGTCAAACCGGTTTAAGATTGAAGTTTTTGTTTGTACTGATTCACCCCCCCCTCTCAGTACCAGTTCTGTACTATTCGTTCATCATTGAGTTATCAATTGGTATCAGAGCATCCTCCAGGTCCTCTGTGTTGTAAGCTTAACCGCTTGAGGGAAAGATCCTATTGTAATGATGAAGAGGGAAGGTCCAAAGTTTAACAAGGAAAATTTAAGTATATGGAAAGACAAAATGAAGATATACATCAGAAGTATGCATGCTCAACACTAGAGCTATGTTGAGAATCCCTATGTTGCCCCTACCGGTACTCTCACCGATGACCAAAAGAGAGAGATGCAGGAGAATGGGCAAGTCATGGAAGCCCTAATTAGTAGTTTATCTGACATTGAGTTTATTGATGTCCAAGATAAGGTAAATCCCAAAGAGGTATGGGATACTCTTGAAAATATCTATGGAGGTGATGAGAATGTAAAACAGGCTAAGGAAGAAAGCCTTAGAGGGAAGTTTGAAGACATGCGGATGATTAAAGGTGAAACCATTCAACAGTATGGAATAAGAATAAAAATTGTTTTTGGAGATATCAAGAGTGCAAGAGGTAAAATGGAAGATTCCACTATGGTAAGCAAAGTCTTGAGATCCTTGTTGCCAGTCTAAGCAATAAGGGTTGCTGCTATTCAGGAGCTAAGATCAATAGACAAGACTAAGGTATCCCTAGACTCCATCATTGCTAAGCTAATAGCCTCTGAGCTGAATAGTTTTGATGGCAGTGTTCAAAAGACTAAATCAGCCTTTAAAGCCTCTGCAGTATCATCCAAGAAAGGAAAAGAAGCAAGCACCAGTGATGAAACAAGATACAGTAGAGTGATGGATGATGAGGAGTTTTTGATGGAATTTGAAGCTCTTCTTGCCAGGAAATTTCCAAAAGGAGCCGGTAAATACAGAGGTAAGCTCCCTTTGAAATGTTTTTATTGTAACTGGATAGGACATATTGCTATGAACTGTCCTAATAGTGACAACAAGGATAAACTGGAAAGGTTCAAGAAATTCAAAGGAGGAAACTGAAGAAAGTATTTTGTTGCAGTTGATGAAGGTGTCATAGATGAGGAATCAGAAGATGAAGAGAATGAAGACATTGTGTTTGTTGTTATAAAGGAAGATGTGTTAGACAAGAAGGATCTTGTCTCCTACTTTGATAATTTCAATGAGTGGATTATTGACAGTGGCTGTTCTCTCCATATGACTGGTGACCGAAGCAAGTTTATATCTTTGGAAGAATATGATGGTGGTGTGGTTCATTTTGGCAATGATGCACCATGTATGGTTAAAGGAAAAGGGTCCATCTCTCTGAATGGAAAGAGTAGTGCTGACAATGTGTATTGGGTTGATGGTGTCAAACACAACCTTCTGAGTGTTGCCCAGCTGAATGACAGTGGTCTCACTCTGGAATTCAAGAATGGAGTGTGCAGAATCAAAGGAAAGAATGGTGAAATTGTTGCTACTGGTATGCAGACCAAAGGTAACTTGTTTCAACTAAATCCTAATATCAGTACCTATCTTATGGCCAAGTTTGGTGATAACTGGATATGGCATAGGAGACTCTGCCATATAAACTTTGATAATATTGTGAAGGCCAGTAAGAACAAGGCAGTTAGAGGATTGCCGATGCTGAGCAAACCAAAAAATCCTTTGTGCAGAGAGTGTCAATTTGGGAAAATGTCTTCCTGAATCTTTAAAGGTTAATTTTTCACTGCTAACAACTTGCTTGATCTTGTGCATACTGATTTGTGTGGTCCCATGAAAATTAGAAGTGTGCAGGGTGATAGGTACTTCATGATTCTCACTGATGACTGCTCAAGAATGATGTGGGTCACATTCTTGAAAGACAAGTCTGAAGCTTTTGTAAAGTTCAAAGCTTTCAGAGCATTAGTGGAGAAGGAAAGTGGTAAAAGGATCAAGTGTCTGAGAACTAATCAAAGAGGGGAATTCACCTTCGGTGAATTCAACAAGTATTGTGAAGAATTTGGCATCAAGAGGCAACTGTCTGCCCCTCGAACTCCACAGTAGAATAGCCTGGCAGAGAGGAATAATCAGACTATGGTTGAAGCAGCTAGAACCATGTTGATTCAAGGAAAGGTTTCTCACACCTTTTGGAGAGAAGCGGTGAGCACTGCAATCTACACAATGAACCGGGTACTCATTAAGAAAGGTAAGGATAAAACTCCCTATGAGTATTGGACCAGTAAAACACCTGTGGTTAGCTACTTTAGAGTGTTTGGTAGCAAATGTTACATCAGGAGGAGTGAACACCAGAGCAAATTTGATGTGAAATGTGATGAGAGAATATTCCTAGGATATTCCACCAAGAGCAAAGCTCTCAAGTGTTTCAATAATAGGACTCAAAGAATCATGGAAAGCATCAATGTAAGAGTTGATGAAACCTCTGAGAAATCGGAGGAAACCAACAGTGAGCAAGCTGGAAATGAACCGGTTGCAACCTTCTGGGAACTGGTTGTCAGTCAACCAAGAACTAGTAAGAGTGTTCCTGAAATGGTAAATGCTGAAGCTGATGAAGATGAGGATGAAGAGGAAAAGCAAGAAGAACCTATCAAGACTATTCCTTGGTATGTTAAATTGAATCATGATCCTAAGTAGATCATAGGAGATAAAGATGCAAGAATCCTTACAAGAAGGAAGATCAGAGAAAACCTATGTATGATCTCTGAATTTGAGCCTAAATCATTCAAAGAGGCACATAAAGATGAAGACTAGATCAAGGCAATGGAAGAGGAACTTGACTAGATAGAGAAAAATGGTACATGGTCCTTAGTACCTAGACCGGAGCATAAACATGTCATTGGTACCAAATGGGTTTTCAGAAACAAGCTGAATGAGGATGGCACAGTGATTAGAAAGAAAGCTAGATTGGTGTGCAAAGGATATGCCCAAGAAGAAGGAGAAGACTATGGAGAAACCTTTGCTCCTATGGCCAGATTAGAAGGAGTTCGTATGCTTCTTGCATATGCAGCTTTTAAAGGTTTCAAGGTATATCAATTGGATGTAAAATCTGCATTTCTAAATGGTGTACTTGAAGAGGAGGTGTATATAGAGCAACCAGATGGGTTCTCCCTATCTGAAGACAGTGATATGGTGTGCAGGCTACATAAAGCCTTATATGGTCTAAAGCAGGCACCTAGAGCTTGGTATGAACGTTTGCATTCCCATCTTGTGGAGATTGGATTTGAGAGAACAAGTGAAGATAGCAATATCTACTTGAAGTTTGAAGGAGATCAGATCCTGATCTGTGAGGTTTTTTTTGATGACATTATCTTTGGTGGAGATGACAAGATGAGTCATGAGTTTGCTAATGAGATGAAGAAAGAGTTTGAGATGTCACTCATAGGGGAGATTAAGTTCTTCATTGGACTGCAGATCCAATAGATGAAAGATGGAATCTTTATCACTCAGTCCAAATATGTCAAAGAGGTGTTGAAGACCTTTAGCATGGAAGATAGCAAACCGGTTGGTACACCAATGGTGACTGGTTGCAAATTATCAAAAGAGGATGATTCAACATTGGTTGATGAGAAAGAATACTGATCAATGATTGGTAAGTTGCATTAGGTAGTGCATAGCAGACTGGATATTGCACATATAGTTGGCATTACTGCATTGTTCTAGAAAAGTCCAAGAGAATTCCACTTGGTTGCAGTCAAGTGGATTCTTAGGTATCTGAAGGGAACTGTTGACTATGGATTGTGGTACCCACACAACAATAATTTCAACCTGAAAGTATTCACAGATGCTGATTGGGCAGGTAATGTGGATGACCAGAAGAGAACAATTGGTGGTGCATTCTTTCTCCATGGTAGACTGGTCTCATGGATGAGTAAGAAGTAGAGTTGTATCTCTCAATCTACAGCAGAAGCGGAGTATGTTCCAGCTTTCATGAACTGCACTCAGACAATTTGGATGAAGCATGTATTAAATGGCTTCAAAGTTCCTGTATCTGAACCGGTAAGTATATTTTGTGATAACATAAGTGCTATCAATATTTCAAAGAATCCGGTTTTACATTCTAGAACCAAGCATTTTGAGCTTAAGTATCATTTCTTGAGGGAAACAGTTTAGAATAAAGAGATTGCACTGGAACATGTTTCCAGTAAGGAGCAGTTAGCAGACATATTCACCAAGCCTCTCCCAAAGGCTACATTTGTGTATTTAAGAGGTGAATTGGGGGTATTGCCCTTTCAAGAGGTGAACTAAAAGTATTTGTTCCACATTAATCAGGTATTGCATAGTCATTTTTTTTTTTTTTTTGTTAATTGATGTGTTGAAGGATGCTACTCCTCAGGGGGAGCGGCACAATGGACCAAGGAAGCTTGTGCTTCTACTTTGGCATTGTTGTCAAAGGGGAAGAAGATGTGAAGTGGAGAAGATATCTGCAATAATTGGGGGGAGAAGATGTGAAGCGGAGAGATATCTTTGTATATTGCCATCAATGCCAAAGGGGGAGATTGTTGGCATTATATGAACCGGTATGAGGATATAATGATACTGTATGTTATCATTGATGTCAATATGTGATATGAAGTGAACCGGCATATGTGAGAACCAGTATATATATGCCAAAGTGAAGTGGTATATTTGTTCATGGTGAACTGGCTTTTCAAGGTGAACTGACATGTCAAGGTGAACCGACATGTTGTTATGGGAACCGATACATGGAACCCTTGTGTGACTATTGGTTTGTAGTGTCAGGGTTTCCGGTTCAAGTGCCTCAAGCCTATGCGACTCAATCAGTGATCTTTGTGTGATGAGCTAGCATGGTAATGAAGAACAAATCATGTTGCCACGTAAGCCTTGTGCACGTGAAGGATCTTGCATGAAGAAAACTGTCCCTATCTACCTCAAGAATGTGCAAAGCTTGTAAACAGTGATAACACGTGATGGGTTATCAACTGCCATGAAATTGGTGGAAAATGGATGATGGAGAAATTATTGAGATTTGATCAAGAACTATTGCATTTAATGCAATATTCTCAATGGTCAAGATTAAACCGTTTGAATTGCTTAACCTAATAGGTTCAGGGTTTAGGGTTTATGCTTCTGACCTATCTATTTCCTATAAGGTCGATGTTGTGTTTCTTTCTAAAGTTGGAAAAAGTTGTGTGTGTGTATCCAAGAGAAAGGATATGTGATTCTTGCCAGACCAGAGAAGAGAAGTGATACCTGCAGAGTGTAAGTGCAGAAGATGAAGAGGAGCTTAAGCGGATCTGCATTGGCATTGAGTGCTATCATCAGATCATTGTTATACCTATTGATCTTTAACCACTTCAACAGTTGTGAAATCCCTTAATGGGGTAGCTTTAACCGACTTGCTGTAAATCCCTTAACAGGGTAACTCGAAGCTACTGTGTTAGTAAAATCCTTTAGCTATTGAGTTCTTGAAATCCTCTAACAAGGTTTAACCCTTAACTGGGTATTCTAGCCATCCGTTAATCGGGTGATCCCTAATAGGATCGGTTCCTGGCATAACCTATTGTAATGTCTCTAACTGGACAAGGCTCCTAACATAGTGGACTTCTAAAGAGTTCGAAAATAGCTTGTGGGTATTCATCCCCACCGTGGTTTTTCCCAGTTGGGTTTCCACGTGAAAAATATGTGTGTCATGTGTGATGCTTTTATCTTGTGATGCTTTGTTATTGTCTGTCAAGCATATGAAGGTTATGTGTTTTATGCCTGTCAATAAATCATGTTGAATTAGTTGTTATTATGTTTTGATGATAGATTACCTGTTCATGCATAAGGGTGAAATGGTAGTGTAGTTTTGAGTTGAGTGGAAAGCTAAGTGATTAACCGGTTAATGCTTGTTTCAATCACTCTTAGCTTTGCCGGTTGCACTCTGTTTCAAACCAGTATCACTGTTTACCAGTCATTTGGAGTGTCTATTGTCAAACCGGTTTAAGACTGAAGTTTTTGTCTGTACTGATTCACCCATCCCCGCTCAGTACCGATTTGGTACTATTCGTTCATCATTGAGTTATCACAACTGATATATACACATCCTGCCCATTGTAAGGGAATTTAACACACTAGTAATAAGTGGAGGGTACCGCTTGCATTTTATGTATCCAAGGTTGATCTAATAAGATATTGTATGTGAGGTCTATGTCTAAGAGCTGACACATAGTATCCTTTCATATTGTGTAAGGCCCCTCCCCAATCAAGCTTTGAATTAACATAGTTGACCATGGTTGATGCTATTAATAAATGCTATAATTCAATAGGATGGGCTAAGTTTGATAGATAGACTGGTGAGAAAAATAATTGAACCAAGTTATAGAATCATTTCACCTTGTGGTGTACATTATGATGTGTTATGAATTTGAAAACCTATATGATTCCATGATTTGGATCACATTGACATATGTTGATGCTTTGTTTTATGCTTGCTGATTATGAAACTTTATATGTTGCTAGAATAGAATTACTTTGAAATGGTGAATGTCATTAATGGAATTGCAGGACTTCAGTTTGATGATAGAAAAATGATGCTTATTTTATGAATGGTTCAATTTTGAGAATTACGATAATTGCTATGTGGAATCGAATTTGAAAGGATGAGATATTGATTTATTATTGTCAAATGTATGAGTGTTTGATGTGCAATGAAATCTATGTATCTGATTATGTATAATTGTGATTACTTGGAATTACTAATGTGTTAATTGAGATGCGCAGGAAAATTATCCATGTGACCATGGAATAAATATGGAGAACCAAACCTAGACCAATGTACGTTTGTTAAGCCAGGAGTTGTCTATTTGGAGAGACAACACCCCATTTGTAATGTATTTTATTTGTGAAGTGTATGATGCTTGAGTGTTAAATTAATTTTTATGTATATGTGTAATCCTACAAGAGACAAATTCCATGTGTGATTTTTATATTGTATTTTTATTGTGTCACTTGACACATGTGCTGATTAGTGTCATTGATTTTGACTTGTCTCTTGGAGGGAGTTTTGTTTCTACCAAAGCCATTCAAAAACATGAGTGTGGTCTCAAATTTGCCTTGGGTAGGGAGTCTTGGGAGTGGTCAACTCAGGTTTGACCCGTAGGTAAACTTCAGTTGGGTTTCTAAGGGGTTAAAGGGACTCCTAGGGTCAGTTTTAGGGCTTTTCCAAAGGTCCAAAGGGTATACCTATGGGTTAGGGGTATTTTGAAACATGTGACTTCTCCCATGTGACTGTTTAGTCACCTCAAAAAGTGGTGTTTCCAAGGTGAACGAAAATTCAACTTAGAAAGTTCCTCCTAGGACAGACAACTTTCCCTTTTGATGTCAAACTCTCTTCCCCATCTTCTCTCACCTTTTCCCTTTCCAGTTTTAGTAATGTGTAAGAGTTTGGGAAGAGAAACCAATGGGAACTCTCACCTCACCCAAGGGGTTGGGGAGTGTGTGAGAGGCCTTCTTAGGAAAGAATTGGAGACTTAGTGAGTAATCACCCACTCTCCATTTTTGGAGATTATGCTTTTGTTTTGAAAATTAGTAGTAGAATATAATTTTTTGGAAAAGATTGGAAAAAAGTTTGTGTGGAATTGGGCAGCTCATCCCCAACTATACCTATCATACCTATTGGCAGATTAAGGTTGGTTATACTCCTCTTTTGTTTATGTTGTTTAAGTTGTGTTGTTTTTTTTGAAAGGAAGAAATGCTTGTTGAAAAGTTGTGTGTATGTGAATTGTTGTAGGAGAAAATGTAAGTTTTTCCTTCTATGTTTTTTTGTTTGTGTTCTTGTTTTTGGGAGTGTCCAAGATCTCCTACTCTTGGGAGAGCAGGATGGTCTTGGGGTGGAAGGAGTATGACAGCCTTGGGTGAGAGGCTCTCCTTATGGAGAGTGATCTCAAGGGTGTCCTTTGTGACCCTTGTTGCATAGCCTTGTGTATGCATTTGGGGGTCATAAGGGGAGAAAATTTGGCCTTTGAGCCTTTGGGGGGCATAAGGTATGGGGATGTATCTTTTGTTGCATTTTTTATTGCCATGAGGTGGCTTGAATTGTAGTTTCTTTTCGCTTGCAATCTCCCCAATGGTACTTGGTCCACTTCCACCCATAGAATGAACATCACAAAGTGTGGTGAAGTGTAGCTTGGGATGGGAAGATGTTTGTTGAGTGTATGTCCTATATGTTGTGTTGTTTGCTTTCTTGTAACCCGTCTAGTGCTTGGTTCTCCAAGCTCGGGGGTGGCTTCTAGTAAGCCTAGGCTGGGAGGTGAGCACTCCATGGTCAAAGTTGTATTTTCATTGCAGGTTGCTTGGGATGGGAAAAGAAAGAATAAGGAGCATGGTTGCTGTTTTGTGTTGCAGAAAAGTGTTAAAGAAAAAAAAAAGGGAAATGTGTTCAATATTGTAGCTTGTATAAAAAAAAGAGAGAGTCATTGTTGTATTTATTTTCCAAAAGAAAAGCAATGTATTCCTATTACCATGGAAAGGAAAATGTTGTTGTTTTATTTTCAAACCCATTTGTATTCATATATGCCTTGTATCTATCTTTGCTAAAGGAATATATAATTTTCCTACTTGGTTAGTTTTGCAAAAAAAAAGGAGAATAGTATTAGCTTGTATTTATATCTTCATGTTTTACAAAAAAAAGGGAGTAGATGCATTCTTGTGTAATCTGAAAAATCAAATTAGTTGTTACTATCTATTCCTTTATGTTATTTATGCTGCTGTAAATTTAATTAAACCTGTCATTATTTTTCCATTTAAGGCAGAAATAAATCTTATTATAGTAAGTCTATTTCTTTTCAAAAAGAAAATTTGCATTTAGATTTAGATTTATTTTGTTACCAAAAAGATCATATTTTTAGTTGCTATTAGAATGCATTGTAGTTATTGTTATAGAATGTTAGTTTTAAGTAAAAAAGAATATACAACATATGTGACTTCAACCCTATTTAGAAAATAAAAGAATATGTTTTCCTCATTATTCAATCTGCAATAAGTATTAGAAAATTCTTAGCATGCATTATAAAAATATACAAGAATTAATAATTCCATAAGCTTGCCTAAATGAGTTATGAGTGATAATATATATATACACTCATATATAAATATACATACATATATGTGTATATATATATATAGCTGTATTTATATATTTTCTTCATTTAAACACTATTCTGAAAACCTGTCTATTACAAAAAAAAAAAGATATATTTACAGATCTAATAATACTAGAGAAGAAAGAGAGAAAACTAACCATCTTGTTAAATAAGCCATTCTAAACATACACACAATATATATATATATATATATATATATATATATATATATATATATATATATATATATATATATATATATATATATATATATATATCTGTATATGTGCAAAATCTGCCAATCCCAAAGTAAAAACTATATGTATTTTTTTTTACCAACATATATATATATATATATATAAATGAAATATTAAAAAAAACATAATATATAAATATTCACATGATATTTTTGTTTAACAAAAAAAAACGTTTTTAAAAAAAAATAATATTTTGAACATGGAACGGGGGCCGCAGCCTTGGGCGGCGGCGCCTGCAGCCTGCGGGAGCCCGCAGCTGTGGGCGGCGCCGTCCACAGACTGTGGAACCCACAGACTGTGGGTGGCGATGTCCGCAGCCTGCGGGTGCTGCAGACTGTGGGCGGCGATGTCCGCAGCCTGCGGAAGTCGCAGCTTGCGGGCAGCGCTGTCCACAGCCCGCGGTGCCCCGCACTACCTTTACCCACGCCCGTCTACAATAACAAAGCCCTCCCCGTTCGGCTCTCTCTCCCCCTCAATCCACCATGAAATAAAATGAACCCCCGGTTTGGCCCTGTGCGCCGCCGGGGATAAGATAAAAAGAACGCCGCTTTCTATGGCTGCCGCATTCCCACACCTGCACACACTCACAACAAAAAAAAAGATAATAGATGTCAACTTATTTGCCCTAACCCTAGTTTCGGGTTAGGGAAAACACACATAAAATTTAAAATAAGTATGTGTGTGTGGGGGGGGGAAGGGTATTAAAAAGGGGTTCAATAATATAATAAAATAAAAACCCCACCCTCCTTTTGAAAATATTCATAAGCATGTGTATAAGTTTATAGGTGATTATATATATATATATATATATATATATATATATATATATATATATATATATATATATATATATATATATATATATATATATATATATATATATATGTAGTTTAATTTCTTTAATGTTTTGGAGCCATATAGTTTATTGTAAAACTAAGTAGTGTTTTTTTTTTATTATTGAAAGATGTAGAAGCATTTTAATGAAGTATAAAAAAAAAAGATTTTTATACTCTTGGGAGGGTAAATTTTAGGGGATTAAATTGACCATGTTGGCCCCCTCTATCCTGAAAATTATTGGAGTTGTTTTTAATTAATAAATAAAGGATTTAATAAATTTATTTAATCAAAGAGTTAGGGGGAGTTAATTTTAGACCCCAAGTAGTTAAGGAACTATAGGAGATTATTATTTTCCTCTATCAATTAATTTTAGAAAATATATATTTAGTGTGAGATTACTTGCTAGAGAGTTAATTATTTAATAGAAGATTAAGGATCTCTATTTTGGGGAAATATTAGCTCGCTCATAACGTAGTTAATTTTATCACCAAATTAACTTAATGGTTTGATTTACTCAAAATATAGTTAAGACCAAACTAAGTTGCATTAATTTAATTAAGTAAGTCGTACTAAGATACGTAGTTTTAAAAAAAAAATAAAAAAATAATTCCGTTTGTGTCCAAAAGTTTGGGCATGACATATTGGTCCTACTTGAATTGGCAACACCACTGTTCCTTTGGATGATCTTTCTTCATCATCATATGCCTTTATAGTGATCTTTTTGCATGGATCAATAGACTCCTCAGAGAAGCCTAATGCACGGATAAGTTTTAAGGTACAAATATTAAGTCTAGCTCCTCCATCTATTAATACTCATTTAACTCGACGTTTATAGACCATGAATTTAATATGGAGTGGAGTATTGTGTGGATGGCTCAATGAGATATTATCATGCTCAGAAAAAGTGAGGTTATGAGGTCCTATCAGATGAGCCACCATGGCTTGGAATTTGTCAGCATCCAGATCTTGCGGTACATTTGTTTCTAATAATGCTTGTTCCAATATGTCTTTGTGTTTTGGCGAAAGTTTTAACAATTCCAGTATAGATATTTGAGTAGGAGTTTTGTGTAGTTGACTGACTAGATCATATTGAATTTTGGGTACGATGTTTGTTGTTGACATCTGTCCCTTCAAGATATATTTTTGAGCTCTAGTTGTTACGTTGATGGATTCATATTCATGCTTGTGTTTGATTGTGATAACATTGACTTGATTGTTCTCAGCTGATATGTGATTAATGGTGTTATTGTATATGTGATTGATATGAGCTCCACATGTATCATTTGAGGTTGAATCTCCATCCTTGTTGTAGTTTGGAAGAGGATTTTTGAAAGCCCCGTGGTCACCATTTGTCTTGAGGCCATCAACCATTAAATCACCTCTATCGATCATGTCTTAAACAATGTTTTTCAGCCTCATGCAATCATTTGTTTGATGACCTTTGTTGCAATGAAAATCACAAAAGTGTGAGTCATTCCACTAGGGTGGTTTGATTCGTGGTTCAAAGTTGTTGATTGCTGGTAAAGAGATAATTTTGTTTGCTAGGACTTCTTTGAATGCTAACTCCAGTGATTTCCCTAGTGGTGTATAAATGCATTTCGGAAAGTTGTTTGCATTACCTCGTGAGTTTGGATTAGGTCCCCTATTGGTGTTATTATTTTGGGTATTGGTGGCGTTGTTTGTGTTGAGTTGATTTTGATTGGTATTTGGTGCATAAGTGTCAGTGCCTGGGTTAGCACCTTTGGGATTCTTTGTAGCTTGAGGATTACTTGATAATGAGAGCACGAGATGCTTTAATTTTGGATCATTTGATTCACTTCCTCCTTCATTCCCATTGTTTTTGTTTCTGGTCCAGAATCTAGATTTGTCCAAGTTGTTGTTGTAATTGGATGAACTTGTTCCTTCTTTGAAAAATTTCAACATTCCCTTTTTGACACATGCTTCTTCTACTTGGATGCCATTCTCAATCAATTTAGCAAAAGATTGTATGCATTGGAGTTTGAGTCTGAAACTCATCTCACTATTCAAGTTGTCGATGAAAATTTCTATCTTTTCTTTTTCGGGTACATCATGAGGATATCTTGAAACCATACGCCGCCAACGTTGAAGGAATACCATGAATGTTTCATTGTTTTTCTTTTTGGTATTACAAACATCTAGCATGTTGATAGCATGCTGAATGTTATAGGAATCTTGAGTTATGAATTTATTGACTAGTTCATCGAATGATCTGACGGGAGGTGGGATTTTAGATAACCATTCCATTGTTTTCCCTCCCAAGCTTCTTGGGAATAGCCTCATCAAATAGGTGTCATCATGGGTGAATTCAAGACTCATTGTACATAATTCTCAAACATGATCACGGGGATCACTTTTCCCATCATATTTGTCAAATTTGGAACGTCTGAATTTGGAGGAAAAGGTACCATGTTTAATCATCTATCAAAAGGATAAGGAAAAATTTCAGTTAAGGAGTACTGTACTGTTGTACCTTGTTGCATGTCTTGCATTTGTCTTTGTAACATTTGCATTTGTTGAGTAAGAGAAATCAAAGGTGCATTATTTTGCTGAGGGAAGAATTCTTCCCTTGCATTAATTCTAGGCTGAAATGGTGTATGGAATGGTATGCTTTGCTCGGGGATGTTTTGCTTAGGTATATTTTGCTCAGGGGTACCTTGCTCAGGGTCACATGTTTCTTCCTCTCTTTGTTGTTCTTGATATTCATAATGTTGAGATCTTGTTGTAAAAATTTTTGTGTCTAAGTCTTCAGGAAGTTTAACTCCTTTGCTT
The DNA here is from genome assembly GCF_030272615.1 of Cryptomeria japonica. NCBI lineage: Eukaryota > Viridiplantae > Streptophyta > Pinopsida > Cupressales > Cupressaceae > Cryptomeria > Cryptomeria japonica. The sequence continues at coordinate 50,664,830 of NC_081408.1, forward strand.
GTGAGCATGAGTAGGTATTTTTCCTTGTCATTTTCCATGAGTCTTTCCACAAGTTTTTGAAACGAAGCGCTCTCTTGACATTCTTGAAGAAGTTCTTTAGAAATTTTGGTGTCCTCTAGATTTGGAGGCTCGAAAGGATTTGATAATCTCTGATTCATGCTGGATTCCGGTTGTATTTTGCTTTGTCTATTTTGTTGAGAGCGAGTAATGACGGGAATCTAGTATAAGCTCTCTATGACAAAAGGAAAGAACTCTTCTTCAATGTTTGGCTCGGAGGTTGGTGGTTCAAATCAGGGTATGTTATAAGTGATGCACTCTTCGGTAAAGAAGGCTAGATTGATCTTCCCTCCTTGATTTATGCATTGACTAAATGCTGATTTTTGACAAAATTTCCTACTCCTCAAGGGTTCCTTGTCAAATTCATTTGTTTTGTTTTGAAGATACAAGCGTATATGACGAAGGAATGTGCGATGAGATTTGAAGAGTTGGCGATTGATGTATAAAAAATTATTTCTCTTGGCAAGTTTCGAAGAACTTGGCTGCTGTTTCTTGAACTTAGTGTTATGATAAATATTCTCTTCTCAGAATATGAGGATTAGTCATGCACAAGCGATCAATGGTGTCCTTGGATTTGTTTTGGATTCAGTTTAGCTTGTTTTGGAAACTTAAGTTTTACTTTATCAAAATGAAGGTTTAGATGCCCCCTCATGACAAAGTGTGTCAAATGATATGGAATATGAGCTTTCCCGATATGGAAACTTGATTTGACAACTTAGAGTTTTAAACAAGTGTGTTTTGGGATAAAAATCCATTTGATGGAAGGACCTATTTGATATTTGTGATGATGTTTTCTGATTTTGATAGGAGAGATATGTTTATCTTGTGACTAGTTTCAGATTTTCAGACAACTTTTCTTGATGGAAATTTGCTTGTAGAAACAGCTTTTGATACTTTGTTTTTGGTTTTCTGATTGATGAAGTTCAGGCTGATGAAGGAAAGATTTTCAAAATTGACCTCTATTTTGCCCCCTGTTTTTCTTGTTTTGACTATGCACTAGAACAGAGACGCAATGCGCTAAAAAAACTTCTCTATGCACTAGCGAAAAGACTCCACGCACTATGCTGCCTCTTGATACGCGCTAACTAGTTAATACTGTTTAATATTGATTCAGCTTTGGTTCAAAAGGTTATGCGCCAATATGAGCCACCTATGCACTAACAGTTAAACCCTACACGCTAAAGTTTGACCTCTACGTGCTAAGCTGATGCTTCAAAGCACTAAACTATTTTCAAAACGCGCTAACTGTCACTGCTTGTTTTTAGATTTTGGTGAAGCGCTACTGATAAGACTTGACGCACTAAAGAGAAGATTTAATGCACTAAAAAATGGTTCCTAAGCGCTAGAGGTTGCGCTTACGCGCTAAACTATCCTGAAATATATTGACTTGGGTGTTTTCTGCAATTTTGGAATTTTGCCTTTAGTTTTTAGTGCTAATAGATGATTTTCTGAAATAACAAATGAAAACATGGCACCAAAGAGACAACCATTTTGCTTAATCTAAATAATAAGTGTATGTTCTGCGAGGATGTGTTCAAATCCCCAATGTTTCAACAGGTTTAGATACAACATGCATTTCAATCAGACTCTTTATTCAAGGGTCATAAGCAATATCATAACCCACTAGTCTCAATACTCCGTTGGCTCAAACAGCTATGTCACCCCCTAGGGGACGCCTATTTTTTTGCCTTTTGCCAGAAATTAACCCAAAGTGAATTGCTTCACAATTGAGTAGTTATCTTGGGAGATATATGGTGAGTGATCTTGGGGGTGGATTCTTCCCCACCCTTGCACTATGATATTGAAAATGTCTAGTTACTGACTCATCTCAAAGTTTCTATGCTAAGGTTCGTAATCAAGCTTCCTATTCGGTCGTCAGTGATAAACTCCCTCAGGAGGCTTCCCAACCTTTAGAATAAAGGCTTTACGTATCGTAAAGATACTGGGGGAAGGATAATCATTGTGTGCAACCGTTGAAAAGGACTTTCATCACTTTCCATGTTTGATTATAGTGGGTTGGAGCACTTAGCTTCACAGTTGTTTCCCACTTAGGTCGTTCCCTTCACACCAGCCAAAAATGGCTTTAAGAGTTTTTCAACCCCTCGGGAAGGTAGGCCTGCTAAAGGATTTATTGTTTGAATTGAAGAAAGCTTTAAGAGTGGTTTGGCTTTTTGATCACCCAATTAAGGGGAGAGCATATACCTTCCACTTTCAAGACAAAGCACACAAGTTCTTTTTAGCCCTTGAAAGCAATGATTTGCTAATCCTATATGGAGATGTTGCTCCATAAAAGCATGGTGTTCTTTTTAACTTTTTCAAGGCAATGATTTTCTAATCTAAAAAGAACTTGGTCAATAAAATGAACTCGATTTTCATCAACAAAAGAAATCGATCGAAAGGGGAATATCTTCCCTCTTTAGTTGCAAAAAAAAAGACTTTTGGGACTTTGCGTGGTTCTTTATTTTTGCTAAAACCTAAAATGGATCCTTTCATACAACAAAGGATGGTGAAGCTCTTTTTAATCCATTTGTTTGCAAAACTTGAAAAAAATTTAATTTGTTCTCTCTTTTTAAAACCCAATTTGAAAATTTTCTCTCCTAGAAAAGCAAGATTTTTTGTTTTGTTTTGTGGTTCTTTTTAAAGCCAAAACAAAAGTGAGTTCAATTTTAACAAAAATCAAAAGAAGTTTATATCTCAACTAACTTAACTAAGTTAGTAAAAACCTAAACTATTTAATGATCTAAAAATCTTGGTCCTATTTGCAAGAAATTTGTTATAACCCTGCAAAATACAAGTAAAAATGTTAGAAAATCTTTGGGTTTTTGTGGAATTCAATAATTCTAATTTTTACATTCGGTTATAGTTTCTGGTTTTGCCTCTGTCTGTGATGTGCTACAAAACAAACTGTATGCACTACTATAGAGCTAGGATGCGCTATCAGACAGACCCAATGCACTAAGCTATTTTTTAGATGCGCTAAGCTGTTATTCTTCCGCACTGAGACCTACAAGAAAATGTTAGTGAGGATGATGCGCTAAAGTGTGATCTTCATGCGCTGGGAAATGAGTCCCATGCACCAAAAAGTAGTCTGCATGCGCTAAATGATACACCAGATGCACTAAGGGATGTTCCCTACGCGCTAATTCCTGTTTCCCGTGTACCTGCAGAAGTGTTTATTTTTAAAAACCAATTTGACTAATGGGGTAGAGCCCCATGGTGGGTGCCATAAATGTATGTAGGAAAAGTGGGGCAATGAAACTTAAAATGTAAAAAAAAACGAAGTTCAAAGAGGCTTGTCCACACACCCACAAGACTTCTTAGTGCAAGTTATGGAGTCATGAAGAATGACTCAACTTCCCAAGGTTGGTTCCATGGTTCTCTATCTCACAAGGTCCCTTAAGCCAATGCCTTTGCTCTCAGATCACTGAGCAAAGTGGCTTAGGGATGACAAATGCAAGAACGAGGGATGCTTATGATTGATCTAGTTATGAATCTATGCATGATTATACAAATGCAACAAACTAGATTATAAGATGACGAGGTTAGTAGCAATACTATCCTAACATGATATACTCGTTTATGAGTTAAGCTAATGATAAAGGAAATAGTCTAAAATGCTTATTAGATTAATTCCTATTACAAAGAGAAGCTAAATGTGTTAATAAAATTGAGCATAAATGAGATACTAAAAGCTTGCATGGATCCTTAAAATGGAGGAATGAGAGCTCTATTTATAGTGAAAATAGGGCAATGGATGGCCAGGATTGAAAGAGTTAATCAGGGGTCCAGTTTGAAAGTTGTCAATCCATATTTTCAATTTTCACCAATGAAATGGTGACAATTGTCAACATAAGGCTGGTTGAGAGGATAGGTAATAAGCATTAAATGCTTGGGAAGACCTCATGGTTACCCTAGGAGGTAAGGGTTAAGGTTAGGTTAGGGTTATCCATTGGATAAAGCTTTTACCCAAGGGGTAAACTCTTGTGCAAAGGTTAAAGGAATAACCATGGTCAAAGCAATAAATGCTTGATGAGACCTTGGGTTAGATGGAGGTTAAGTTAGTAAAAAAGTTTCTAGCCATACCACTAAGGGTTAGTTAACCATTAATGCTTTGAAGACTTCGGGGAAAAATTTGTAAGAGTCCTTCCAAATTTGGGGGTATTCAACAAGTTAGCTTGTTGAATGGATAAAGGCTTTAATGTCTTTTGAAGACTTTACTCCAAATTTGAGAAGTGACCTTCTCAAATTTAGGGAAAATGGATAATGGATGGGTTTGGGGTTAATTGATTAGGATTAGATGGATTCTAGAAGAAATTAGGAATAGGGTTTAGGAGGCAAGTGGGAGATGTAGAAAAATGCAAGTGGGTGAGGGGAAATAGAATTTAATTAAAATAAATTGCTTTATTTCAATTTGGTTTCAAGTTGGGGATTTAAATAAATTAGATTTATTTAATTGGGGTAAACTATTTAATTAAATGTGAATTTAATTAAAAGTAGAGAGAAGGGTTTTAATTAAATAAAATGATTTATTCAATTAAATGATGTAAAAAGGCTTAAGTGAATTTAAATAAATAAATTGAATAATTTATTTAATTAAATAGAAGAATGTGGGCAATTTAATTAAATTAGATTTAACTAAACAGAGGAATGAGAATAAAATGAACATTAAATATTCATTTAGGAATATGTTCATTTTTATATGTCTACAAACACAATGCACCACTGAGAGGTGGTGAATAAGTGGTTCTCAACTTTTTCCTTTAACTATCCTATGTGAGCATACTGGTTATTAGATATAACTCAGAATAGACTTACTGGTTAGTGGGGAGATCAACACAAATGCACTTGCACACAAAGGGCCATCACATAACACTAGTATGTACAAGGAAAAAATCAAGATAGGAAAAACCTCGGTGTGCAATGCTGCTGGAGTCTACTACTCCAATCCAAGCTTCACAATAAAAAATCTATTACAAAGTTTAGGGCACCAAACCTTGATTTAGAGCACCAACCCAAGGAGCTACAACCCTTGATTTAGGGCCCCAACCGAAGGAGCACCAACCCCTAACTTGGTTATGGGCTACAACCCAAAGGAGCTACAACCCCTGCACCAAGCTACAACTTAGTGATCACAATGATAACTTCAATTTCAAAAGTAGTTGTCTTATTACAAGTGAATCTTGTAACCATTTTATATACCTTACTCTGCCGGTGAGATACCTTCTCTGCTACACCAACTCACCTCTCATGCTACTCTCAATTGCTGCCTTACTACTGGTAAAATCTACCGGTACACCTTTCCTCTTCTTCTCTGCTAGATCTCCTCCTCACTCTCTTCTCTTCACCAGTACTACACTTTGCTAGTTCTATGTCTCCCTTCTCTGAAGCTTCCTTCACTTCTGCTCTGCCGGTACAGACACTACTAGTTCTGCTCTCCTACTAGTTGAACACTTCAACCTGGTTCACCCTCACTCTCAGTATTCTTCTCAGATATGCATTGGGCACTTGACTAGTTTTCTCTCACATGCAGAAGTAACACTCAATCACTTCATAGCAGCACATACTTCTTCTATTCAACAACACTTAACAATCTCTTTAGCTTGCATATTTATATCCCAAACTTCCCGCCAAAGCCAATTCAAATCATAGGCGGTTAGGGTTTTATCCACAGATCACGAGGCACACCGAATCCAATCAAATATGATTAGATCACAACTCAGAGATGTCTATCTATACATATCTTCCAATTTCGTGCCTTCTCGAACACGCCTTCCTATTTCAGCAACCTACAATCAATTTGTCGACAAACTTCTTGGTCAATCACCATTAATGGCATGATGGATTTCATCAACTAATTTGATCTGCTCGATCAGTCTATCCTCAATCCTCTCTTATCTATTTGATCTCGAGCTGTGCTTCTCTGTAACTCCACCTAGAACTTAGCAGTCACCATTAATGTCGGACCAACCTCAACTACCTCATCCTCACTCTACACTGACCTGTGCAAGATCACCACTTCACCTCCTCATGGCATTACTATCGGTATCCACCTGGACATACAACTCTGTTAGTTCAGCTTAGTGATTGACCACTCTCATAATTGGTCACACACATACCCGTTCACTGACCCTACCAACACAAATCACCTTGCCAGTTATCCCTCCTTCCATCTCCTTTTCTATCCCGTCAGTGTAACCCTTATGTTTGTACTTCACCACTCTGCTGGTATCTCACACACTACCGATTGCCTCACCATGTCTACACTGTGCTAAACTGTCGATGAAACACTCAAACTGGTCTTCAGACATGTCAATCCAAAACATGCACATTCTCATCATGTAGGAGTCTTTTGCACCTGCACCTTGTCCATATTATCAGTGGGATTTTGTATTGGTAACCACTCTTGATGACACCATGTCATCATCCTTCAATGAACTCCATCTTTATCAGGTGAGAACCTTTTCTTCCTTGTTTCTCCTCTAATGTTTCACCGCTTGACATAACATGTAACCAATCACCAATGCATATTCTGATAAATGTGTCTACCGGTGGGCAACATACTTTCCTTCTTGCTAGTGAGACACATTGATGACACCAAGTCATCATACTCCAACTGTTCTGCATCAACCTACCTTTAGTATCTCAGTATCCCATGTATATTTCTGGAAACTCACTAGCATTCTTCTCCATCAAAATGGTTTTCGTCTCATATAGTTTGTCAAGATGACAAACACACCATCTCAAATCCTTATTCTTCCACTTGTACAACCGGTCTCTGCATTCAATCACCTATCTTTCTCAGGGAAACATTCTATTGGTATAAGTGTGACTTTTCTGAGGGAAGGATACATAATCCACATGACATATGTCATCCTGCACATAGAGGGAACATACTTTGTCAATCTATCACCTTATCCTAGGAAAGCTTCTTCATCGGGTGGGAGACCTGCTAGTTATCCTTACACTAGCAATCTGGTAGCCTTCTCATACTTCTACTTCTCCTTCAGTTTTAATATGAACCAAACAGTATTCTGCCATTTTAGCATAACCAATGCTCATCATGTAATCTCTTCATCTTGGTTGTATGCAACACCATATCAATTAGCCCTTTTTGAGAGTGGTCACATTAATGCACATCAATCATACTGGTACATGTCTGTTCTTCCTCCTACATGAGGATGGTCACATGGTTGTCACTGATGACAACACATCAATTATTCTCCCATACCGGTCCATCTTCTATTTCGGTTATCATCAAACTCAAATACCAACAACTTCTTGTTCACTAGTTGACATCGATGACAACACAATGCCAAAAATCTCCCCCTTTAGCATTGATGTCAACATATGTAGTATAATAGATACTACAGTCACTTTCTACCCCTTTGACAACAATGGCAAAGGGCATTGTCAGTGTAACATTCTTCCTTGTATCTACCGAGCATTGACATGAAGGTTTCTCCCCTTGTTACGGGGTGCATCTCCCTCTTTGAAGAATATGCACAACATCATCTCAATCATCAACACTTGAGATGGAAAGCTAAGGTACCAAACAAACCTTAACAACTATCATGGGTCTCTCTCCTTCTTTGAGCATCTGCTTGATTTGCATCTATGTTTAGTATGTGTTATATCAATATGAGGATGTAGCCCTAAACTGCCCTTGAACCACAGATCTCTAGTTTGCATTTCTCATCTACCAGATTCCAAAATGGTACTCACCTCAATACCTGTGACATCTACCATCATGACCATAATGCCAACTCTAGGTCACATATCCAACTGGTTAACTCATAAAGATGCATGCACATAAGATCAGCTACCGGACTACCATAAGTTATTCAAGTCCTTTTCAAAATTACCTGAGACATAACCTTATCCATCTAGGCTATTGGAGTTACTGCAATGATCCTTCAACTCATTCACTTACATAACCTATAATAGTTATCAACATCCATGCTAGTAACATGTTGCACATACCTATCTCTTGTTTCTACCAGAATACTTTCCTCTTTACCTTTATTTCCCAGTTCCAATTTGCTTTGCTACCATTCATTTCACCTATAGCAGTAAACCATCTTTGATGTGTAGTCAAGCCGGTAATTGCACACACACTCCCATCATATTTTCTTCCTCTTACAGGCAACAACTTATTCATCTCCTTATCCACATTTAGCTAAGGGGTGAATGATCTGGTCAATATGTAACTCTCCCTTAGTCCTGCATCTCCTTTAAGCATAGGAGATATCACTTGTGCATTAAATGCACAATGCCAGTCCATGGTTATATTTTCCTGCTTCTTCCTCCATGTCTGCTTGGTCTCACTTTTCTTCCCCTTTTCAGTCTAGGAAGCAGGTTTCTTCTTCTCCTATTGATTGATCCTTACACTTCTGAATTCTTCATTACAGCCAGAAGTAGTGCTATAGTAGCACACAACGCCATCCCAACCTCATGATTCGGGAATCCTCTAACATACCAGTTTTCTCTTCCTTTTTTGATCATGCCATTTTGGTTTGTTACCAGTTTCCTTGAATTCTTTGGTTGTGCAGGAACATTTCTCCTCTTGTTCCATGTGGCTCTATGCTACCCATATCCTTTGTAACTACTCTTATATTGAGCATGATTGATTTTCCAGTTGCTATAGGACTACAAGTCCTTTCTTTTGCAATCATAACTTCTATGGCCGAGTCTATTGCAGTTATAGCATACAACATTAGCAATATTGGGAGAGGGGGTATTCATGCTTCTACCCCTAGATGCATTATGCTCATAAGCATAAAATCTATACCCATTTGATTTATTATACCTAAGAAGCATACTCTATCTATTCCTAGACCTTATTTTACAATCTTCTGCCCTATGGCCATAATATTTACATCCAAAATAATAAATGGAGAAAGGAGGCTTATTACTTACAAATTTATTCTGCCAAACATGAGGTGTTCTTACCAGTTTGGCATATGCATTTCTGCTTCTTCGGGAATGGATCCAGGGTTGTCCATTTTTTGCAGATCTTCCATTTGATCTCTTCTTCTGCCATGCTTTTCTTGACTTGGTGGCAACACCATTTCTTTGTCTTCTACCGGTAGGAGGTCTTCTCCTATTCATGCTATTGGTAATAGTGTATTCCCTCATATTTCCTTTTCCTTTCAGATCTGCATTATTTCTCCATACAACACCATTCTTCATCCTCATCTTGAGCTCATCTTGACATTTCTCAAATTATTTCATGAGAAACTCCATTTCAACTATTGTCTGCTGATGCTCTTTATCCTTTATCTCTAGCTTATCCTTTAGATCTTGGCACTTGCATTCCTTGGTGTCTTTTTGTGGAGTCTTTAACTGTGAGATACATTTATCCAATTTTTCAAGGCATTTGATCAATCAGTTTTGCTCAATAATTGTAGAATTCTTAAATAGCTTGTATTCATTTCACTTTCCTTGGAGTCCAAGACTGATTTCAAATCATCAGTCAATATTTTTTTCTCTCCTAGTTGAGTGGTCAATAAACCACGCTATTGGTTTGATACTTCAAGGTAGATTCTCAACTGGCTGCATTCCTCATGAATTGATCTTTTGTAGTTTCTAAAATCATTTCTAACATTTTGAAGCTCTTCTAGAGCACTTACCAGTTCACACTCAAGATCTACTTCTGCATCTTCTTCTTCATCATCATCATTTCCAAATATATCTTTCTAGCTAGATCTATTTACCTTGTCTCTTTCTTCTTCTTCCTTTTTAGTGTCACTGTCAAACACATAATACCGGTGGGATCTATCTGCATTATCCCCTTTTGATGTGTGATTCTCAATGTCTATCTCATGGGCCATGAAAAGTTGAGTTTCCTCATCATCATTGCAGCTGCAACAATCTATACTGCCTCTATCATCTGCACATGTATCTGCTGCAAAGTTCTTCTCACTCTCACAAGTTGATTCAATGGTGTAGGGTTCATTTCCATATAGCTTCTTTAGTCTATCCCATAGAGTCTTTGCCAATTTGCATCTATCCACTTGTGAGAGAACATCACCAGTGAGCCCACTGAGCATAGCCTTCATGGATTCTTCATTGCATATACATCTTCTATATTCTTTAGGATTGGTGGGAGAGGTTACATTCCTAGGGAGACCATTAGCAACTGCCATCCAGACATCATAACCTAAGGAGGATAGGAAGACTTCCATTCTGCAACTCCAAATAGCATAGTTTGATCCATCAAAGACTGGAGTAGGGATTGACACTAAACAAACCATTGTGTCCTTAAGACAAAATCTACCCAAGCTGGAGAAAGCTCGTTAGACTGGGAACCTACACTCTGAAACCAATTGTTAGACACAATGCACCACTGAGCGGGGGGTGAATCAGTGGTTCTCAACCTTTTCTTTAACTATCCTATGTGAGCATACCGGTTATTAGATCTAACTCAGAATAGACTTATCGGCTAGTGGGGAGACAACACAAATGCAATCACACACAAAGGGCCATCACATAACACTAGTATGTATGAGGAAAAACCCAAGATGGGAAAAACCTCGGTGAGCAATGTTGCTTGAGTCTATCTCTCCAATCTAGCTTCACAATCAAAACTCTATACAATGTTTAGGGCACCAACCCAAGAAGCACCAACCCTTGATTTAGGGCACCAACCTAAGGAGCTACAACCCCTAATTTAGGGCACCAACCCCTAACTTGTTTATGGGCTACAACCCAAACGAGCTACAACCCCTGTACCAAGCTACAACTCAGTGACCACAATGATAACTTGAATTTCAAAAGTAGTTGTCTTGTTACAAGTGAATCTTATAACCATTTCATATATCTTACTCTATCAGTGAGATACCTTCTCTGCTACACCAAATCACCTCTCCTGTTGCTCTCAACTAATTCCATACTGTCGGTAAAATCTACTGGTACACCTCTCCTCTTCTTCTTCTTTGCTTGATCTCCTCACTCTTTTCTCTTCACTGGTACTACACTCTACTGGTTCTATGTCTTCCTTCTCTGAAGCTTTCTTCACTTCTGTTGTGCTAGTCTAGACACTACTAGATCTGCTCTACTACTAGTTGAACACTTCAACCTAGTTCACCCTAACTCTAAGTCTTCTTCTCAGATATGTGTTGGGCACTTGACTGGCTTTCTCTCACAAGAAGAAGTAACTCTCAATCACTTTGTAGCAACACTTCTTCTATTAAGCAACACTTAACAATCTCTTTAGCTTGCATATTTATATCCCAGACCTCCCGCCAAAAGCCATTTCAAATCATAGGCGGTTAGGGTTTTCTCCAAAGATCATGAGCCACACCTAATCTAATCAAATCTGATTGGATCACAACTTAGAGATGTCTATCTATATATATCTACCAATTTTGTGCCTTCCAGAACATGCCTTCCTATTTGAACAACCAGCAATCAATCCGTCGATACACTTCTTGGTCAATCACTATTAATGGCATGATGGATTGCATCAACTACTTCGATCTACTTGATCAGTCTATCCTCGATCTTCTCTTGTCCATTTGATCTCAAGCCGCACACCTCTGCAACTCTACCTTGAACTTAGCAGTCACCATTTATGTCAAAGCAGCCTTAACTACCTCATCATCACTCTACACTAACCTATGCAAGATCGCCAGTTCACCTCCTTATGACATTACTGTCGATATCCACCTTGGCATACAACTCTGTCAGTTCAACTTAGTCACTGAGCACTCTCTTAACGGGTCACACACATACCAGTTCACTGACCCTACTGGCACAAATCACCTTGCCAGTTATCCTTCTTGCCATCTCCTTTTCTATCTTGCCAATGTAACCCTTATGTCTTTACTTCACCACTCTTCTGGTGTCCCACACACTATCGGTTGCCTCACCATGTCTGCATTGTGCTGAACTGTTGGTGAAACACTCACACTAGTCTTCAGACATGTCAATCCAAAACATGCACATTCTCATCACGTAGGAGTCTTCTGAACCTGCACCTTGTCCATATTATTGGTGGGATTTTGTATTGGTAACCACTCTTGATGACACCATGCCATCAGCCTTTAACGAACTCCATCTTTATTAGGTGAGAACCTTTTCTTGTTTCTTCTTTGACATTTCACTGATTGACATAACATGTCAACAATCACCAATGCAGATTCTGGTAAATGTCTCTGTTGGTGGGCAAAATACTTTCCCTCTTGCTAGTGAGACACATTGATGACACCAAGTCATCACACTCCAACTCTTTTGCATCAACCTACCTTCAGTATCTTGATATAACATGTATATTCCTATAGACTATATTATTCTTATCCATCAAACCAGTTCTCCTCTCATTTGGTTTGTCAAGATGACAAACACACCATCTCAACTCCTTTTTCTTCCACTTGTACAACCAGTCTCTGCATTCAATCACATGTCTTTCTCAGGGAAATATTTTGCTTGTACAAGTGTGACTTTACTAAGGGAAGGATATATCATCTGCATGACATATCTCATCTTGCACATAGAGGGAACATACTTTATCAACCTATCACCTTAGCCTGGGAAAGCTTCTTCATTCACTAGGAGACCTACTAGTTATCCTTACACTAGCAATCTGGTGGCCTCCTCATACTTCTACTTCTCCTTCGGTGTTGATGTGAACCAAACAATATTCTGCCATTTCAGCATAACCAATGCTCATAATGTAATCTCTTCATCCTGGTTGTATGCAACACCATATCAATCAGCCCTTTTTCAGAGTGGTCACATTACTGCACATAAATCATATTGGTACATGGCAGTTCTTCATCTTGCATGAGGATGGTCACACAGTAATCATTGGTGACAACCCATCAATTCTTCTCCCATATTGGTCCATCTTCTATTCCGGTTGTCATCAAACTCAAATGCCAACAACCTCTTGTTCGCTAGTTGATATCAATGACAACACATTGCGAACAACCGGATCATGATGATCTAATCCAACCAGAAATCAAACAACCTACTGGGACCAACAGGATACCGATAAACAACCAAAACAGCTAGTGTTGACATCAATGATAAAACATCAATCCAACACATAATCAATTCCTCCAAATGGAGAACAGGAAAAACTATGGTGAGAATCACACTCACAATATGAAAAATTGATTACAATGTTTTAGGCTCAAGGCCAAGGAAGCTCACTACTCTTGATTTGGACTTGCAAGAATAAGGCACACAACCATAGGGAAAGATGCAATTGACTTAAATAACTGAGATACATTATCTTAGGATAAGATACAATGGACTAGCATTTTTTAAGCTCACTACTCCAGGGTAAGATACAAAGCTTCACAAGTTGTCAAAAGGACACTTCATCTTTTCGCAAGCATAGGGAAATGACGAGTTGAAATGAATAAGATATTCTAATCATGAAACTGCACCCTTGAACGATTGTGTCAAGCAAATAATTTCATGGAAAACACAACTCACACATTCACTATCTCAAAAACTTATCACACTTAAGGATATTATCATCAAAGATCATCAAAAATTGAAATTCACACTCATACTTTTCAAGATATATTTGAAAATCATTTGTGATCAATCCACCATCAATCCATGTTACAATTGGTGCATCTGAACATCATTAAAGCCTTAAAATAAGTCAACCACAAACAAAATATACACAAATTATACAAGGTCGGTCATAAATAGCAACTATACTAAATATGGTCCACACTAGGACATAAAGTGGACCCAAATACATCACAGAACGTCTTCCAAAGTTGATTCCAACAAACCACAAAACATGATAGTATAGGGTAAGTGCAGAAAGATGGAAAACCCATTTAGTTCCAATAACATTCTTATTTTTTAGGTCGGGGAACTAATACATGCTAGATTCTAATGGGGAATAAATTGAATGAGGGTGGTCAAGTTGTAAGAAACAAGGCTAGATTGGTTTGTAAAGGATATTCTCAAATGGAAGGAATTGATTATGGTGAAACATTTGCACATGTAGCCAAAATATCCATAATGTTTAGTGATTTATAATTTAGTGATTTATAAATTTTGCCTCCAATATTTAGGGGGGTATAAGTGGACACTTTTTTTCTGAAATCAAGTGAACTTGAACTTGGAGGCAAAATTTGAAAGTCATCCACTCAAGATATAAAGATAATCAAAGAACAAATATTGTAGTACTCTAAATCTAGTTTCTAAACTGCTAAATTTTTTCAAAATTGGATAAGATTAAGGGGGTAAATTCCTTCACGCATGAAAAACATACCCTAATTGTTTTTGAAAAACATAACATAGTGTCTGACGTGCGCATCAAAAAAGTCATAGTTAGATTTAGTATTTTGACAAATCCTTTGGCAGAAAGATACTTAAGAGTGAGCATTAGAAGATGTATATTTTTTTGTAATTTTTTGTTGAGTATTTTTTTTAATGATTTTTCCAATCGAGCACATCCTGAAAATTAGGTACTTGTTCATGCACAAAGCATAAGTTGCACTAAACAAATTGAAAATCAAACTTTTTTTAAAATTGTAAAGAATCAAGTGCACTACAATAATATATAAAGCTTTTTAAATTTGGATAAGTATATCAAATGTTATTAAAAAAATGGTGCACCTATGTCTGTGAGAACTATGGAGACAATGGTAAAAGAGATTCAATAATAATATGTTATTGTTGGTCAAATTTTTTAAAAATTATATGGTTAGAAATCTCAGAAGATGGGTGAAAATATGGTGGCAATTTTAGAAATACCCACTTGATCAAGTGTAAACTTGATAATGATAAAGTCGAGAAACCAAGTTGATAAAATAAAACATGTCAAAAAGGAGGGAAATGGAGGGAAATCAAACTTCCAAACTGTAGCTTTGTCATCCAGGCCTATTTCCAAGCCTAAACAGTCAAAAGCATGTATAGGGTACCTATGGTATAAAAAGCAGGTACGGGGTAGTTATGGTGTAAGAAGCATGTATGCTATATCTTAACTATAAACAATGCATATGCGCTATGTTTGTTTAAATTTTGGGATTGTGTATAATATGATATTGTATATATAATATGTGTATATACATATAGTTTATAATTTTTATATATAATATATAATTTTTATATATAATATATAATTTTTATATATATAATATATTAAGTATATATAGACACATGTGTGTATGTAAGTGTATTGTCTCCCCCTCTCAAGTGTGTACAAGGTGCCTCTCTCTCTCTCTCTCTCTCTCTCTCTCTCTCTCTCTCTCTCTCTCCCCCTCTCCCCCTTTCTCTCTCCCAACCTCTCCCTCTCTCCCCTTCTCCCTATGACCCATAACGACACATAAGTAAGTGAATTTATTTCTTGTCTGCAACTTCCTTTTTGATTTTTATCATGTATGCTCTCCTAAGAAAATTGACTGATGGATTTGTGTGTGTATATTGAATAGGAGGAAGAAGGGTCTGAAATTGAAACATGGGTGCATTACCATGACAAACAAGGAAACCTGCAACAATATTCTTCTCAAATGTATTTTTAATGAGCATAGTAGATGTGGAAAATAGTGTCAACAAAGCAAAATGATGAGTCAGACTACCTGCAATATGTTTTTCAAAAGGAAACAACCAGTAGGAAGAGAAAGAGGGAGAGTAACACAGATGATTCCACAAAGAATGATAGTGGTGAGTATGCAAGAGTTCCCATGCTGTTACACAACACTTGTCATATAAAGAAATTAAAGTTTGTTGTAAGCATGGCAGTGGTAGTATATGATGATCATCACTTGTCAAAAGGCCTAGAAGGGTGCATACCCATGAAAGAAATAAAGTGTGTAATTCCTATAGTCACAATCGAGATCAATCCTATAGCCTTGCAAATTCAAGAGCATCATATATTTTAGAAATGCAGTACTCTTAGGGTTAGGTCAAGCTCTTACACTTTCTTTTTAGTGAAGCCTCATTGTTTGTTCGCCTGGATTCTCTCTTATGCTAACAATGGTCTAACTTAGCTATATCAAAACTAAACTACTGATGTTCTATTGTATGATCTTCTATTCATAACTTTAAATAATATATCATTTTATTAGCCCACCATATGACCCCTTAGGTGTCATTAGAGGTCATATTGTTTCCTAAGAGGTCATATGGTGTCCTATGACCCCTTAGGACACCATATGGCCCCTTAAGACACCATACGACCCATAACGATACCATATGGTGTCCTAAGGGGTCATAGGATGCCATATGACCCCTTAGGACACCATACAACCCATAACAACACCATATGGTGTCCTAAAGGGTCATATGGTGTTATATGACCCCTTAGGACACTATTTGGTATCGTTATAGGTCCTATGGTGTGCTAAGGGATCATATAGTTTCCTATGACCCCTTAGGACACCCTATGACCCCTTAGATGTTGTTAGGGGTCATATTGTGTTCTAAGGGTCATATGGTGTCCTATGACCCCTAGGACACCTTATGACCCCTTAGGACACCATATGGTGTCCTAAGGGGTCATATAGTCTCCTACAACCCCTCAGGACACCATTTGACCCCTTAGGACTCCATATGGTGTCGTTATGGGTCGTATAGTGTTCTAAGAGGTCATATAGTGTTTTATGACCCCTTAGGACACCATTTGGTGTCATATGGTGTCCTATGAACCCTTAGGATTCCATATGACCTCTTATGTGTCATTATGGGTCATATGGTGTCCTATGACCCCTTAGGACACATTCATAGATCCCTAGGATACCATATGACCCCTAAGAATACCATATGACCCTAGAGATGGAGAGAGGAGGAGGAGAGGGATGAAATGGGAGAGATATACACCTAAGAGAGAAGGAGATAGATAGATAGATAGAGACTAAGAGGGAGAGACAAGAGAAATGAGAGAGAGAGAGAGAGAGAGAGAGAGAGAGAGAGAGAGAGAGGTGGATAGAGGGATTGGGAGAGAAAGAGAGACCTAAGAGGTGGAGAGAGGGAAGGAGAGAGAGGGTGAGAGATAGAGAGAATCTGAGTGAGAGGGAGGAAGGGATGGAAGGAGAGAACAAGAGACTAGAGAGAGGGAGGTGCGAAGAGAGGGAGAGAGGGAGAGAGTGAGGAAGAGAGGTAATGAGAAAGGGAGAGAGGGAGGGGGAGGAGAGAGGGAGAGAATGAGAGAGAGATGCACCTAAGAGAAGGGGAGAGTGAGATAGAGAGATAGAGGATCAGAGGGAGAGACTTCAGAGATGAAGAATGGGGGGGAGAGAGAGAGAGAGAGAATTAAGTGAAAAATAGAGACTTGATTCTATCCCCTTCTCTATTCCTCCATACCCCTTCTTCTCTCCCTCCATTCCTCCCTCCCCCCTCCTCTCTCTCTCTCTCTCTCTCTCTCTCTCCCCCCTTCTCCCTTCCTCCGTACCCCTTCTCCCTCCCTCCCTCTCTTTCTTCCTCTCCCTCTCTCTCTCCCTCCCTCTACCTATGTATCCCTCTCTCTCCTTCTCCCTTCCTCCATACCCCTTCTTCCCTCCCCCCTCTTTCTCTCTCCCTACCCTCTTCTCTCCCACCTCCCTCTCCCCCTCTCACTCTCCCTCCCCCTTCTCTCCCCCCCCCTCTCTCTCTCTCCCACCCCCCTCTCTCTCTCTATCCCGCCCCTCTCTCTCTCTCCCTCTCTCTCTCTCCAATTCTCTCTTCCTCTATACCCCCCTCCTTCTCTCTCCCTCCCCCTGATGTAGAGCATCTATCACAAACCATAAAACCTTCACTCAAGGGTAGACTTTAAACTTGAATCAAGAGGCATACAAAAAGATCAATCACTCTTCTCAACTCCAAACCAATTTCAAAGGTTGTATTACATCCCTAAAAACCTTAATTCAAGATTTCAGATCATAAAATTCACCATAACATGAGAGAACAAATTCTTATTTGCCATGAAATACCCTAGTTTAGGGTTTCATCCCTTAACAACTGTTTTCACCAAAATGATCGTAAAATATTTAATTATTAACCAAATAAAGAAAGATGAAAAGAAATGGAAAGAAGATTCAGAGAGATGTCCAAAAAATATATCCTTTCTTCAATAATATCCCTCATGTGACCACACCAAATGCTACAACCGGGTTGTTGCTGCCTTCACCAATCTGCTTTTCACCATGAATTGTAACAAACAGTCATCAATAAAATTTTACATATTCCTCATAAATAAAATCACTTCGGTCAGAATTTATATGACTGAGTTAAACAAGTTATCTCCAAATTTCAGCCCGATCCAACGGTTGAGTCAAAAGTTATGATCATTTTCCCCAAAATGGGTAACCCTTGGCAGGGTTTTGACAATCATTGAAAAAACAGACATATCTTGCCAAATACTCCACAAAAATGCACAAGAAGGGATTAATCTGAAAGATATTTCATAAATTTATCATTAAATAACATCTAAATATAAAAATCACACCAAATGTGATCCTCCATGGATCTATGACAGCCATAGATTCCTTAAAACCTCATGACAGTTTGAGGGTTTGATGGATAATCTTTGTCAAATCCCCTCCAAACTGATCTCCCCTCTTGATTTCGACCAAAAATGGTTTTATAAACCATTTCCAACTCCTTTCTAAATAATCCAACCACCTCATAACCAATGTATTTGATTTTTACACTTTTGTTGCACTTTTTGGCAATATTGCAACTTTGCAATTTTTTACAATTTTTGCATTTTTGACATAAATGACTCTAACTCT
This sequence comes from Cryptomeria japonica, assembly GCF_030272615.1. Lineage (NCBI taxonomy): Eukaryota > Viridiplantae > Streptophyta > Pinopsida > Cupressales > Cupressaceae > Cryptomeria > Cryptomeria japonica. The sequence goes on from NC_081408.1 coordinate 50,683,567, forward strand.
TACATGGACACTTTTAAAACTTCAATATGGACCAAATATGATATATTTGGACAAAATGGCTCATTTATCCTTACATATTATGATTCAATTGATTCAAATAACCTTAATATATTATGAATGACTCAAATACAATAAATTGTTCATATTATGACTTTTGACCTCCTGGTATGCTTGTGTGCTTAGGTGCCTCTACACCACCCCCCTTCTCTCCCCCCTCTTCCTCTCCCCCTCTCACCCTCACTCCCCCTTCTCTCTCCACTCTCCCTCTCCCCCCTCTCTCTTTCCCCCCCCCCTCTCTCTCTCTCTCTCTCTCTCTCCCTCCCTCCCCTCTCTCTTCCTCTCCCTCTCTCCTCTTCTCCCTTCCTCCATACCCCTTATTCTCTCCCTCCCCCCTTCTCTCCCCCCTCTCCATCTCTCTCTCTCCCTCTCTCCCTCTCTCTCTCTCTCTCTCTCTCTCTCTCTCTCTCTCTCTCTCTCTCTTTCTCTCCTTCTCTCCCTTTTCCTTGACATTTTCTTTACTACAAATAGCATGTACGGGGTATTGAGCCTATAAGTTCGCTGCCCTACCATAACATTTTTAAGGCGTAGGAGTACATACACGCTACTTATTACTTGTAAGCATGTATGGGGTACTGAGCCTATTAGTTCAATGCCCTGCCATAACATTTTTAAGGCGTAGGAGTGCGTACGCGCTAATTATTAGTACTGGGTGGAGAAAAAAACTATCGTTGGGCTTGCTAACATTTTAGGAACTAACAACACACACGTGGTTATTAATATAGCATGCACGGGGTACTTAGACATAGTTTTATTTTCCCAAGAGCCTCAACCACCTCGAAAGACATTTTTGAGGTCATTGAAGGGCCCATTGCAACTGTGTCTACACTTCTATCACTGTTTTATACATAGAAGTAAGTAATTTTTTTTGTTTTTTCATGATTTCAAATGATTGAATTATTTTTCTTGTTAGTTTTGTCAATATTACTATGACTTTTTAATAGTTTTGATTAAAAAAATAATGATAAGATGTATATTTATGGTTGTTTGTTTTTTTATGAACTTTTGTTTACATATATATATAATATGATTCTATTTAGGACAACCGATATCAACCATGGGAAAGAACAAGCGAGGAATGATGGAACAATGAGAAGTTGCAAAGGAAATACAAAGGCAACGTATGAAGAAATTACGTGACATAAGAACAATGGGAGAAGAAGACATGTCATCCTCAACATCTCAATTCGATTTACCAAACGAACATAAAACACCTAATGCAATTGAAGAAGAGATTTGATTTACTGTATGAACCTATTTCAATTGAAGAAGATACCAAATTGAATAATCAATTAAATGATGAACATACACCTTCTCTATTCGATGAATTGAATGTAAACAATACACTGATGTTAACACCTCCTAGAATCATTCGTAGGAAACCAAAGTATCTAATTGACATTGATGAGAATATATTGAAGTCAATGCCAAACAAAATGAATGAACGAACTTGTAGGAGAATGGTTAAAATAATATGGCAAAACTATTTTGAAAACTTAAATTAAACCGCAAGATGTCAATTAATTGTTCAAATGATTAAAAATTTGAATTTTAGAGAGACAATGAAAATTCTAGGCCTAAGATCATCTGAAAGTAACAGTGAAAGAACTATTGTGAGAAATCTATTGGATGTATATCAAGATATTGGTTCAAAATCACGTTCTAAAGATTATAATGCTACTCGATGTGTCATTACATCAACCATAATGAGCAAGAAAATAAAAAAAAAGATCATTTGATAAGAAAAACAAGTAAGTCATTAAACGCTAGTAGAACAACATTAAGTAAAGCATTATAGAGGTGAGAAAATATAGATGAACCTAACAATAATTCTCTTTGGGAATTCTCGGGTAGACTACCACGCAAAGACAAGGTTGGTGTTGATGCACTAAGAACATTAATTGAAATTTTTTGGCATGACAACACAAGATTTTCTCCCAACCAAAGAGATGTTGTTAGAAGGCGAATCAGGTCTACAAATTGTGAGCCACATGCCAAACACTATTTGGATATGACTCAAACAAAATCTTATGAATGATTCCTTCAAAAGTTTCCTCAAATAAGAATTTATCAAATATTTTTTGAAATGGAAAAACCTTTTTATATTAAGATTAATCATGTACACACCACGTGTTGTTGTAGGATGCATATTGAATTTTCCATGCACTATGATATTTTTCATCATATTTGTTCTACTTTGCACACTAACGCTGTTTTGCAGGAATGCAATATAAAAGAACCTCCTAAGTCGGTAAGATAATTTATTTCAAGTGTGCTAAGTAATAGACATGATGGTTGCATTTATTATAAGATGCCTTGTTTGGAAGGTTTTTGTGCTATATGTGGTGGTTTGCAACATTTACCAAGTTGTGTACATTTGGAGAGCACACATGAAATTTGTAGGAAACTAGTTGCTTTTGGAAAATACAAGATAGTCACATATGGAGTTAAACATGGAAAATATTTGAAGAGATGTGAGCTAGTGAAAAATGATATATGCGTAGATGAATTTATGAAAATGTTTCAAAAGAAACTAGTTTATGAGTACATAATGCATACAAATAGAGCTCGATGGTTAGATGAGCAATTTAGTTTATGTAAGGACATATTTCGTCTTGGCACCATTGTCTCTATCATTTATTTTGCTGAAAATTATACACTAAAACCATAAAATGAAGTGAAATCTATGTATTATAATTCTACACAAGTTTATATTTTTATATACATAGCATTCATGCATGCAGATGATAGCATAGAGGAGGATAGACAGGCTGTAAGAGAGTATAACTTCTACATAAGTGATGATCGTACTCATTCATCATAGTTTGTACAAGGATGCTTTAAATTTTTTTATGATAGTTTAAGGGAAAGGAACATACGATACAACCGATACTTAATATGGTCAGATAATTGCACCGCACAACTCAAGATTGCAAGGATGTTTTATTGGTTGACAAGGATGCATATGACAAGCGGTGTACAATATTTTTGGAATTTCATTGAGGTTGGACATGGTAAGGGAGAGCACGATGGTGCAGGAGCATGTGTAAAAAGAGCCCTAGCTAGAGAAGAATTGAAGTACAGAGGTGGTGCTGAGTTGATAGATGCAGAAACAATTGTGCGATGGTGTAAGTCTATGATGGGTCTAGGTAATCCAGGTACGTCAATGGTTCATAGATATTTTTGGTTGATCACTAAATATAACATTGAAAGCTATCTAGAGTGTTGTACGGTTGCAAGATTGAGTGACATGCACTCATTTATGAGTTCAAATGCAAGTTCACTAGTAATTTATACAAGACAAATGGTATATTTTTTTCTCTTCATGCATGTATTGTTTGTGGGAAGAATGCGAATCAGAAGAGTGGGTTGACAAATGGTCTTGTAGACCATTGGTTCCCATTGATACATATCAAATTTCCAAAGCATTATAATTGATCCAGATGGAGACATCAGTGGATTTTGACCATGTATCCGACCTAGTGGATTCGGGTGATTTTTTGAGCTAATTTTTTTGCAAGTATTTTTTTTGGTTCATTTTATTGTACATCATAATTTATTTTTGCTATTAATTATCACTTTATAAAATACAGGTCATGTGTATACAATTGTTGCAGAAGAGAACAATGAAGAAGGAACAAATTACTATTTGTGTCATTGTGTTGAGCCTAAAAGAAAATTGACAAGCACAATCATTGATGGAGAGGGTATTGAGTACCCTATAGGGTCTGTTGTCATGATAGGAACATGGCTTAGGAGATACCGTATCAAGAATTCTGATGTTTGGTTATTTGAGGACTTGGAAACACACAAACATATTTTTCATTTCTTTAACCTTGTTATTGCAACAAATAATCATTTGATGAAGTATCATGGTAGACCTCATAACAAGATTTTATGGAAAGTTTGTGAATCTGACCACGAGGCAATACTTGACACAATACGTGTTAGAGATGATCCTAAAGGCTCACTTGATTTATTCTATGGTTAAGAGTAGAATATTTTTGAGATTTTTGTATATATCGTCGACAAATTGTTCTATATTTAGTTTTTGTATATGTAAATGCCCATGAGCTGATTTTTACATGTTTAGGGGCATAATTTTGTATATTTAAATGGCAATGAGCTGATTTGTACATATGTAGATGCCAAATTTTGTATATTGAAATGGTGATGAGTTGAATCACACATATTGTAATGCCAAATTTTCTATAAAATCCCATGAGATGATTTGTAAGATATTTTTTGTATATTCAAATAGCCAAGAGTTGATTTGACCATATTTAGAGGCAAATTTTTGAATAATATGTGATAATGTTTTGTGACTATGTTTTGAGTTTATGTGATGTGATAAGGTCAATCATGAGAATTATTGATTCTTGTATAATCATGGAGAATTATTTGAGTCATTATCAGATCATAGGAGTCATAGATTGAGTCTAGATACAATTTGAGCAAAAATTGTCATTATTGTCAAAAAAATTGTCAAAAAAGTTGTCAAGCAACTTGTACATCACGCCGATAGGGTATGACTCTCGATGTTCTAGTGCTTTGGGATGAACAAGAGGAGAATGCATAGCATAAAATTTCCCACTGGGATACACTCATGATGTTGGTTTGTGCACATGGTGAACCGAATCAATTCTAGCCTATCTTGAAACTTTGCATTGCATGCAATTGATAATTTTTGCAGTAGGTGAAAAAATTCTACCAATTGAAAATGGCTTTAAGTCATTAAAAAAATAGATAGAAAATTTTAGAGGAGCCTCACGTGACCCCACATGTTTAAACAGATTAATCATATGTGTCCTGGATTGGAAGAAACAGTCCGTCAAAGTTTGACAACTTTTTGGACTTAGAGCAATTGAGAGATCATGTAGGTAGGGTATGACTCTTGACGTTCTGGTGCTTTGGGATGCATGAGAGGAGAATGCCTAGCATAAACTTACCCACTCGAATTCTCTCGTGATGTCAGTTTGTGCACACGATGAACCAAATCAATTCTATCCTATCTTACAACTTTGCATTGCATGCAACTGACGGTTTTTGCAACAGGCAAAAAAATGTTACCAATTGAAAATGGCTCTGAGTCATAAAAAATAGAGATAGGCCACTATACAGAAGCCTCATGCAACCCTACAATTTCAAACAAATCGATCATATGTGTCTTGGATTGGAAGAAACAGTCTGTCAAAGTTTGACAATTTTTTGGACTCAGGGCACTTGAGAGATCACGCCGATAGGGTATGACTCTCGATGTTTCGGTGCTTTAGGATGCATGAGAGGAGTATGCCTAGCATAAAACTATCCACCCAAATGTGCTCGCGATGTCAGTTTGTGCACACGATGAACCAAATCAATTCTAGCCTATCTTGCAACTTTGCATTGCATGCAATTGACAATTTTTGCAGTAGGCGAAAAATGCTACCAATTGAAAATGGCTTCGAGTCATGAAAAAATGAGATAGGCTATTATATAGAAGCCTCATGCAACCCCATAGGTTCAAATGGATTGATCATATGTGTCCTAGATTGGAAGAAACAATCCGTCAAAGTTTGACATTTTTTTTGACTCAGGGCACTTCAAAAATCGCGTTGGTAGGGTATGACTCTCGACGTTTCGGTGCTTTGGGATGCATGAGAGGAGCACGCCTAGTGTAAAACTACCCACCCAAATGTGCTTGTGATGTCAGTTTGTGTACACGATGAACAAAATCAATTCTAGCCTATCCTGCAACTTTGCATTGCATGCAATTGACGGTTTTTGCAGTAGGCGAGAAAATGCTACCAATTGAAAATGGCTCCGAGTCATCAAAAACCAAGATAAGACACTATAGAGGAGCCTTACATGACCCCACAAGTTCAAATGGATCGATCATATGTGTCATGGATTGAATGAAACAGTTCATCAACGTTTGATAATTTTTTAGACTCAGGGCACTTGAGAGACCGCGCTGGTAGGGTATGACTCTCAACATTTCGGTGCTTTGGGATGCATGAGAGGAGCATGCCTAGCATAAACCTACTCACCTGGACACACTTGTGACGTCATTTTGTGCACATGAGAACCAAAATTTGACCATTATGAGCGTGAGGGTGCTCTCGCACCACACACATATTGTTGTTTATATTCATATTTCTGATTACATAGGCAAATATTCATTTAATTTTATAAAAGGGCAGCCACCAAATACAATGAATACACAATAATGAACTGAATACAAGGAGCTTTGTAGGGTTAATTCAACATATTAGAAATTTTATCAAATCATAGTCCACGATTGCAATGTTTTACATCATAGATTTTTGTTGTTTATATTCATATTTTTGATTACATAGGCAAATGATCAATTAAATTTATAAAAGGACAGCCACAAAATACAATGAATACACAATAATGAACTCAGTACACATATAATGTCCGCCAAGTCAATACAAGTATTACAAAAATGTGGCATATGCAATGTCCAAATCGATATACAATAAAAATATAAAATATATCTACATGTATTGGTCATTCTATGACCACAACTAACACTATATGATCCTAAACTTGTGGCGGATCATCAAAATTGAGCCTCTTCGATACAATTTGCGACTCTGTAGATGGCTGCAAAACTACAATTCAAAAGCCAAGTTAGAATTCTTTTGTAGAAAATAATTCACAATTAACAACATAACTATGTATTTAACTATAATTCCTTTGCTATTGAAATGTAGATTAGCTCATTGGCTGATCTCAGAGCTAATGTCTTCACTCTCCTCTCCTTGTCACTCTTAGGAGTTTTCTTGAAGACAAACTTAAAAGGATCCGCATTATGGCCGAACTGCGAAGGGGTCTATTGTAGATTAAATGTACAACTAATACAATGTACTAACATAAATACATCAAAAACACTTAAAAGCTATAGTATATAGAACAATGACGTACTGATGCCTGAGATGCTTCTCCAATGGACTGAGGATGGCTCACCATCGATGGAGAAACTGTCGCTATTACCTATACAAAAAATGATCAAAGATTAAATACAATTAATATAATAATAATTATTGTAGGTTAAAAACAATTAATGAAATATATCAAACAAAAAACGCACCAGATCCTGAGATGCTTCTCTAGTGCATAGAGGTGGGCTCGCCATTGATGAAGCAGCTATGTATATTTCTTGAATGAAAAAATTATAACATTACAATTTAACACAAGTTCACATGTACGCGTGCATATAATCATGAAATCAAGAAAATAAAGTAGAGATACATACCTCTGCCCTCTCTTGATCCATGGGAGAATCAGGTGCATTCAACAAATCCACATAACTCAATGACTGCTATATATGTAAAATAGACAAAAAACACTAATCAATCTACAAACCCCAACTTAGACTTGATTTCAAAATTTTCAAACAATTGTACAACTAAAAATGTGTCCAATTACCTTCTTCCCATGTTTTGGCATCTTCGAGGAATTCTTTTTCTTAGGACGAGGCCTACACCCGAACAGGGTACCCTAAAAAAACAAAATTAACATGAGATATTAGTACAGATAATATATTAAACATAATTTAAAAAATCTAAAATGAAATTGCATATTCCATCAAAACAATACATAAAAAAGGTTGTACAAAATATGATACCATATATCCTTGTAGGGCAAAATCGATCGCTGAGAGTGTGATGTCATCAATCTGGGACATTTGGCCCCCTATCAACACCTACAAACCCAAAATTGGACCAAGCACTAAAGATAGTTAGTATATCTTGTAATTTTTTTGAATTCAAAGTGTACTATTCTATTTTAACATGTTATGAAATTTATACCTCAGGCCTCGAAGTTGCAACTATAGTAACTGCAGGAGGAGTATGGGATACCGCTGCTGCATCCTGAAATGCATATTATTTGTGTCAATTTAAATCGATGTATAAATGAAAATTTATTTATGTAATTACAAATTTAAAGTGACTATAAATAAAGTTCTATGAATTCAAATCAACACATCTGTGTCTGTCGCTGATGGGCAAACACCATGTCCATCAACTCCTTTGTCAACGCCAAATCCTCAGCTATGTGGGCCTAACATCTACTCTTGCAAATCGTGCACGAATGAGATGTGGATCCATCTGCAGTGGCCGCATCATCCGTCCTTGAGCATATCCCTAAGAAACTGACACACATATGCTGAATGGACTATCTGTCGCCACCTGGAGCAACTAATGGTTCATCATGTCCACTACAATAGGGTGTGCTAATGATGTCTGATACTGGATGATGGCACTAGTCAATGTTGTGGCCGCCTGAAGAGTCTGTAGATCCATTGACTCTTTTATCTCTATTGGGATATTTTGATGCACCTTGCATTTGGGTGCTAGGGGGCGACGACTCTTCGGGGCCACTTGCCTATGGGCTCTAGGTCTATCTTGGGCAGAGCGGCTACATCTACCATGAAACTCTCTCATGTCAAAATAGTTTGGTTGCACATTGAGCACAAACTCACAATATACTTTTCTCAAAAAATACAATGGCACCTCATAATTATTACAAGGTGGATCATCAAAGACCATCCACCACCTCTGCCAAAAAAGATTCTTCATCTACACATTGGTACACCAATGTATGGGAAACCTCTTTGCATTAAGTGGTAACGACTCACTAGTTTTAGGATCAACAAAAAGGGCACATATTTGTTGTTTACTAATATTTTTGTTTTTCACTCCCTCGTATTATAACCCATCAACATAGTATTGACGACACCTATCCCTAAAGTTTCCCCATTTTGTAATCTGTGTGGAAATGACTATGACACCACTTGCTAATGTTTCTAGGCTAGTGACGAGGGATTTATGATGCTCAAGTTCATATGTTTTCAATTTATTAATTAGTCTATTTATTTTAGATCTGTTTTGCCCTAACTGATTAATCAATTGCTCCCATGTTTCAGGTGTGCGGTCAAAAGGAGGAATTGGGGGTGTATCTTGTGGGTTTTCAGGAGGTGCATTTTGTTGTTCTTGTTGTGGATTATCAAAATCTTGTTTTTGAAACAAAAAATAAAAAACCTAATCAATATTAATGAAATTAAATTCAAAATGTAAAACAAATTGAATAAATGGGAAAGAAAAACAAAAATGAAGAAAAACTAACCTTGATCCATAAAGGAGAAATAAGGCACCCCGTTCGCGGTTTTGTGGAGGAAATGCGAAAAAAAACATGGTGGTCACACGAAATAAGACCCAAATTTTTTTTTAAACTTTTTTTGATAGGTACCGCGTATGTGGTTCTTTAGGGCTTATGAGTGCATATGCGCTCACTTTCCTAAAATCAACATGTACGCGCTCACTTTCCTAAAAGTAGCACATATGCACTACCCTTTTTAAGCTCGAGAACAATGAACCTAAGCACATACATGATGATTTCAAATTTTATAAGTTCTGCATACGTGCTACCTGTTTTTCATGTTTTTTTTGGGCGGTGTCCGCTTTTCTGACGACCATCTTTGTGTACATACCCTACAATATTCACATACTGCAAACATTATATACAAAACCACAAGCCATAATATTTGAAACCTGAAGGAAAGTAGAGAATCATCTATAAAGGCATTAAATATTCTTTCTTGCATATTGTAACTTCCATTACTATCATCTTTTAGATATTATTATAAGGATCCAGTTACTACTAAGAGGGGGGTGAATCAGTAGTAAATTTTTTTTGCAATACTTCAAAAAATATATTAGTAACTACTCAAACAATCTACTAAACTAATTTAGCAAACCATTCACTCAAGCATTCATCATTATGAAAACAATGTAAATATATCAAATGCATAAATCAATAATGCAACCACCATATGAACACATATATTTTTCACGTGGAAAACCAAATGGGAAAAACCACGGTGGGAATTAGCACCCACAAAATATTTGCACTCTTTTGGAATGCATTTGGTTAAAGGCCTAGCCCGGTTAAGAACTTACAATATGCTCGGTTAAGAGTAAACCTTGTTAGGAGTCACGCGATCAAGGGATTTTGCCTCAGTCCTGTTAGGAGCTCTACCCTATAAGGAGTAACCTTGTTAGAGGATTTCAATCTCAAGTTAATGAGCCACTCGGTGAAGGGATTTACAATATAAGAATTGTTAGGATCTACTTGGTTAAGGGATTTCAAATTGCTGTAACTATTAGGGAACAAAAGGGCAAATGATCTGATTACAACACTTCCTTTCTTTCTAGTACATATCCTTTTTAGCACAACTCTGCTACACACATGTAGACACTTCAATCTGGTTCGACAATACCTTCTCCTCAAACCACCGACACTAATTCCCTTCTCTAACTAGCCCTAAATAAATTTTCCAGTTAGGGCGGCTACAAACCCTAATTATGTCAACAAGATACAATAAATTTACATTATAGATCATTACGATAAATTTCTAGATGATTTCAACTATTGACTGATCACCACACATCGATTTGATAAGCAATCAAACCCTTGTCACATTCTACTAAGCACTTTGTTGTTACCCAAGAAATATGATCCTTGTACGCGCTCAAACACCATCTTATCATTACACACAAATTCTGACATGTCATCACTAAGTTATGAACATGATAAGGTCCACCGCCAAACCTTAAATCATTATCGGTTAAAGATCTGATACCAGTATTCATTCTTCTTCACAAAGTTCATGACAATCAATAATAACTCGCTCAATACTCTAAATTTGGTGATACGGTTTGGAACATAGGTGCATGTTCCTATCTTCAACAATCTTGTAAACTGCATCATCTAACTCTTCTCCAATTGTCTGTACCATCCTCTGATCATCGCTTTGTTCCTATTTATCGATTTACAACAACTTAGCAATTTTGCTGTCTAACTAATTCCACTACCGGTTATGCTATACCGGTAGGTATAGATGACCTAGATGAATTAAAAAAACATGATCTCCATCAATGACAACACAAATAAAGTCATGAAATAACTTATCATCATCATCCTCTAGCCAACAATCTCCATCAACTTTACCAGTCATCTTCACATCTCATCATCATCTCCATATGCCAACAATCTCCCCATTATTATCTTCATCAGTTATGCCAACAATCTCCCCCTTTGGAATTGATGGCAACACCGAAATAACAATACCAAAATCTCACCAAATGCTCATCATGTAAAACTGGAACTCTAATTGTTATGATTGTTGTACTTGTTCTCCTCCTCCTTTGCTTTACTTCTCTCCCTTTGACAACAATGCCAAAGGTGCAAAGTGTCAAATTCATCTTCTACTACAATTTTTTTCTCCATCTCTGTTACTCTTGTTTTCTTCATCTCAGCTTCTCCCCTTGAGGAGTAGCCGAATTCTCATCAATCCACAATGAAAGATCTTCAATTAGTCTACTGGATTGATACAACAACATCTTAGTTGACCTTCGGTAGGGGTATAACCCCTAACTTGCCTCTGAGATATTCAAAGGTAGCCTTAGGTAATGGCTTAGTAAAGATATCAGCCAACTTCTCCTTGCTTGATACATGATCCATCCCGAATTTCTTTTCTTGCACTCTTTCTCTTAGAAAATGATACTTTAGTTCAATATGCTTTGTTCTAGCATGCAATACTGGGTTCTTTGAAATATTTATTGCACTTGTATTATCACAATATATGACCACCAGTTCTATTATAGTCTCCTTGAATCCTTCAAATACATGTCTCATCTATATTGCTTGAGTACAGTTCATAGATGCAACCACATACTCTTCTTCTGCTATAGACTGAGAAATACAACTTTGTTTCTTACTAGTCCAAGATACTAGTCTTCCTCCTAGAAAGAATGCACCACCAGTGGTTCTCTTTGGGTAATCTACATTACCTTCCCAATCAGCATCGATGAACACCTTCAAAGAGAAGTTGCCTTTGTATGGATACCGTAGTCCACAATCAATAGTTCCTTTAAGATACTTGAAAATTCTATTGACTGCCACCATATGAGTCTCTTTAGGACTTTTCTGAAATCTAGTGACTATACCAACTGCATGAGAAATGTCTAGTCTACTATGAACAACATAGCGTAGTTTAACAATCATTAATCTATACTTAGTTTCATCCACTGGATCTGAATCATCTTTCTTGGATAATCTGCAACCAGTAACCATAGGTGTTCCAACCATTTTAGAGTTTTCCATTCCAAATGTTTTCAATACCTCCTTCACATATTTAGAATGACTGATACAGATGCCTCCATTGATCTGTTGGACTTGCAAACCAATGAAAAATTTGATTTCACCTATCAAAGACATTTCAAATTCCTTTTTCATTTCTTCTGCAAAATATAAAATCATGTCATCATCTCCTCCAAATATGATATCATCTACAAACACTTTTGCAAACAATAACTTATCTCCTTCTATCTTCAAGCAAATGTTGGTGTCGTGAATGGTTCCATGAAATCCAATCTTTATCAAGTGTGAATGGAGTCTCCCATATCATGCCCTTGGATCTTGCTTTAATCCATATAAATATTTATGAAGTTTGCACACCATGTCCTTGTCTTCAGTCATTGCAAACCCATCCGGTTATTCTGAGTAAACCTCTTCTTCTAGAATTCCATTAAAAAATGCAGACTTTACATTCATTTGGTAAACCTTCAATTCCTTGAATTCTGCGAATGCAAGTAGCATTCTTACTCCTTCAAGTCTAGCAACCGGTGCAAAGGTTGTTCCATAATCCTCACCTTCTTCTTGTGCATATCCTTTGCAAACTAGTTTGGCCTTGTTCCTAACCACTTCACCATCTTCATTCAATTTGTTTCTAAACACCCACTTAGTATCAATCACATTTTTATAAGTTGGTCTGGGGACAAGTGACCAAGTTTTGTTCTTCTCTATTTGATCAAGCTCCTCATTCATAGCCTTTATCCAATAATCATCCTTGAGAGCTTCCCTCACTGTCTTAGGTTCAATTGTGGAAATCAGACAAACACTTTCTATGATCTTTCTTCTTTTTTGTACTCCAACATTCCTGTCTCCAATTATCTGATCTACAGAGTGATTCAAATTTACATATCTAGGTATAACTGGTTCCGGTATAGAAGTCTCTTCTTGTTCTTGTTCTTCATCTTCTTCATCCATCAGTTGAGAAATATCCTCCACACTATTCTGCTCAGCATCATTTTGAACTTCGGGTTAAATGATCACTATCTTCTATTCATCTATTGCATCAGACTTGCTGGTATCATCGGATTTGTCAGAATACTCATCAAATTTCACATTAACACTTTCCACACTATTCTTGGTTCTTTTGTTAAAGCACTTGAATGCTTTCTCTTAGTTTAATAACCAAGGAAAGTTCCTTCATCACTCTTAGGATCAAACTTTCTAGTATACTCATCTCTCTTTATGTAACACCTGCTGCCAAAGACTTTGAAATAACTAACATTAGGAGTATGACCATACCATAATTCATAGGGAGTTTTGTCACTACCTTTCTTGACCAATACCTTGTTCATTGTGTATACTACAGTCCTGACTACTTCTCTCCAAAAGATTTTAGGTACATCTGCTTGTAACAACACTGTTCTAGCTACTTCAACTATGGTTCAATTCCTCATTTCTAAAATCCCGTTCTACTATTGTGTCCTTGGTGCAGATAGTTATCTCTTTATTCCATTCTCATAAGAGTATTTCACAAATTCAACTGATGTGAATTCTCCACCCTGGTCAAATATCAGGCACTTTAGATTATTACTAGTCTCTTTCTCCACTAAAGTTTTGAATGCCTTAAACTTGCAGAAAACATCAAACTTCTCCTTCAAAAATCTAACCCACATCATTATTGAATGATCATTAGTAAATATGATGAAATATTTGTCACCTTGAAAACTCCTAGTCATCGTAGGACCACATAAATCAATGTGCACCAAATCTAAAATATCTTCAGAAGAAAATGATTTGCTTTTGAAAGAGGAAGTAGTCATCTTACCCAACTGACACTCCTTACACATCACATTGTCTAGTTTGACTAGTTGTGGAATACCTGTAACCATACTTGGCTTGCTGACCTTAACCAAGTTATAAAAATTTACATGACAAAATCTTCTATGCCATAACCAACTGTCCTCAACGTTTGCAACCAAACAAATGTTAACAGTAGTGTTCAAATAAAATAAGTTACCTTTTGTTTGTTTATTAGTAGCAATCAGTTCTCCTTTTCTTCCTAAAATTGCATGCTCCATTCTTGAACTCAAGATCATAACCTTTATCATTTAGCTGACCAACACTCAACAAGTTATGCTTCAATCCTTCAACCCAATACACATAATCAGCATTACTTTTCCATTTAAAGAAATGGAACCTTTACCTTTTACCAAGCATGGTGTATTATTGCCAAATATCACTACTCCACCACCAAATTCTTCAAGTGAGACGAACTTGTTCTTGTCACCGGTCATGTGATGTGAGCAACCACTATCAATGACCCACTCATCACTTCTATCAATATGGGACACTAAATCTTTCTTTCGAGAGAGATCTTCCTTAACTGCTATAGAAACAATTTCCTCATTATCTTCATCCTCTGATTCCTCATCGGTAACACCTTCATCTACTGCAACATAACATTGTTTCTTACCTTTTCCCTTAAACCTTCTGAATTTTTCCTTCTGATCACTGTTAGGACAATTAGCAACAATATGTCCTATTTTGTTACATGACAAGCACTTAAGAGGAAGCTTGCCTTTGTACTTACCAATGCCTCTAGGAAGTTTCTTTGCCAATAAAGCCTCAATTCCATCAAGTTATGTTCACAATCCATTTCTTCATCACCACTGCCATGATGACTTGACCTATATTCATGGTTATGATAAACATTCTTTTATTTTCTTACCAATGCATGAGATACCAATGCTTTGAAAGAAGATTCTTCTTTAGGTACACTATTGTCAAAGCTATTCAATTCAAAAGTAGTAAGCTTGCCTATCAATGAATCAATTGTAACTTTATCTTTGCCGACTGACCTCAATTCTTGGATAGCAGATACTCTAATAGCATAAACAGGCAATAAGGTTCTAATCATTTTACTTACCATTGTGTAATCTATTATGGTTCCACCAACACTTTTGATTCCTCAAATACTTCTTTTATCCTTTGTCCATATAACTGGGTGATGTTCTCACCTTCCATCATCCTCATATAATCAAACTTGCCTCTTAGGCTTTCTTCTTTATCTTTTTGCACATGTTCATCTCCACCATAAATCAACTTCAACTTTTCCCATACTTCATAAGCGGTTTCTAAACCATGAACACCAATATACTCCAAATCAGAAAGAGTACTTACAATGACTTCCAATGATTGAATATTCTTCTGCCGCTCCTTAAGCTGATCTACAGTCAGAGTACCGGTAGGTGGTATGTACTAATTATCCACATTCTCCTAAAAATATTGCCCCATACCTGCGATGGAGATGTTCATTCTATCACTCCAAATTTTGTAGTTATCCTTTGTGAACTTAGGACCCTCCTTCATCATCTAAGATCTTTACCTCAAGTAGTTAATCTTCTGCACAAAGAGAACCTAATTCTCTGATACCAATTGTTATTATGAGGATCTAGTTACTACTAAGAGTGGGGGTGAATCAATAGTAAAATCATTCTGCAATACTTCAAAAAATGTACCAGTAACTACTCAAACAATCTGCTAAATTGATTTACCAAACGATTCACTCAAGTGTTCATCATTACGCAAACAATGTAAAGATATCAAATGCATAGATAAACAATGCAACTGCCATATGAACACAAAGATTTTTCACGTGGAAAACCAAATGGGAAAAACCATGGTGAGAATTAGCACCCACAAAATATTTTCACTCTTTTGGAATGTGCCCAGTTAAAGGCCTAGCCCGGTTAAGAGCTTACACTATGCCCGGTTAAGAGAAGACCCCGTTAGGAGTCACCCGGTCAAAGGATTTTGCCTCAGCCCTATTAGGAGCCCTACCTTGTTAGGAGCTCTACCCTGTTAGGAGTGACCTTGTTAGAGGATTTCAAACTCAAGTTAATGAGCCACTTGGTGAAGGGATTTACAATATAAGACCTGTTAGGATCTACTTGGTTAAGGGATTTCAAACTGCTATAACTGTTAGGGAGCAACAGGGAAAATGATCTGATTATAACAATTCCTTGCTTGCTACTACACATCCTTTTTAGCACAACTCTACTACACACATGCAGACACTTCAATCTAGTTTGGCAATACCTTATCCTCAAACCACTGACACTAAAACCCCTCTCCAACTAGCCCTAAATACATTTTCCTATTAAGGCAGATACAAACCCTAATTACATCAACAAGATACAATGAATTTACATTATAGTTCATTACAAATCATTACAACAAATTTCTAGATGATTTTCTCTGTTGAATGATCACCACACATTGATTTGATAAACAATCAAACCCTTGTCACATTCTACTAAGCACTTTGTTGTTTCCCAAGAAATTTGATCCTTGTATGTGCTCAAACACCATCTTATCATTACACATGGATTCTGATACATCATCACTAAGTTATGAACATGATAAGATCCACCACCAAACGTTAAATTATTACAGGTTAAAGATTTGATACCGGTATTCATTCTTCTTCACACAATTCATGACAGTCAATCATAACTCGCTTAATACTCCAAATCTGCTGATGCGGTTTGGAAAATAGGTTCATGTTCTTGTCTTCAACACTCCTATAAAACTAGATTGTCAAACTCTTCTCCAATCATATGTACCATCCTCTTGATCATCACTTTGTTCCTATTTACCGGTTTACAACAACTTAGCAGTTTTGCTGTCTAACTCATTCCACTACCGGTTAGTCTATACCGGTAGGTCTAGATGACCGAGATGACTTAAACAAACATGGTTTCCATCAATGACAACACATATAATGTCATCAAACAACTTATCATCATCATAATCTAGCCAAAAATCTCCATCAACTTTACCAGTCATCTTCACATCTCATCATCATCTCCATATGCCAACAATCTCCCCATCATTATCTTCATCAGTTATGCCAACATTAGAAACACCCCATATTCACTTAAAATCACCTCAATACAATATAACAACATCTTAACACTCATTTTTAGGCCACATAACACAACCGCACAATTGCAACTTCTTCTTCAACAATCATATACAATATAAACTAATCTTCACTTGTGACATCGATGACAACAAAACCATATTTACTACAATCTCCCCACTTCTTCCACAATCACAAACAATACAAACTAATCTTCACCTATGACATAAATGACAACTTAAAAATATCTACAATATCTTGTTCCTAATATATATGATAAATGGTTGGGAATGATCATATGTGGGGATTTGAAGAGTGGTGACCAACTTTTCCTTGGTCAAATTAATTTCACTTCCATTATTAATGACCATTTAATGAGCCATAATATTTTTGATTTGATAGTTCTATATAAAAAGTAGACTCACAAGAGGCCTCATGGAAGTTATTTGTCATGAGAAAAAGGTTAGGATTAGGATTTATATAATTTTTAACCTCCACTATGGGTGGATCCTCCACCTTTTCTTTATTTCCTTACTAGTCTTTTATTAGAGTATTTTTCCTTGTTTCTTACTTTAGAGTACTATGCATTCCTTAGTGTAATGTCTCCATAAATTTGTGAGAACTGCAAAATGATTTCTTGATGCATAGAAAGACAATAATCAAGTTCTATCACAAGGGATCATCATTTTAGACACATTACTTCTTAATCCTAATAGATGCATATTCATTTATGTTGATCAATATTATGCCAATGATGGCTTTAAAATCCCTTTAACAAGTCTTTTTAAGGTCCATAAACCATTACTCCTATTGGACCATAAAAAACAATCCATTATTTTGTCAAAACCTTAATCACCTAGGTTCTTTCATAGTCTTCCCACAACATGGAACAAACAATCTTGCATAACTCACACATATGATAAAATTTTGCAATTACCTTTGGTGTAAACCTAGGAAGAAATTCAAAGAATGCTTCCACCAATTTATATCAATTTTAAAGGGTTCTATCAAAACATATGAATTTTTATTTCCTGCTAGAAACCCTAGGCAGGGTTTGGAATTGTTTTCACCAAAAATGCTCTAACTTTTGAAAAAATCAATTAAATGACTCCAAATTAAAACCAACAGTTCTTTATTTTATAGATCTACATCATCCCCATTCTTGCACTTGACCAAGCAAGTTTCTTGTTGTAAAACACTAAAAATCTAGAAATGGCAATCACTAATTTGATCATAACTTTTACAAAACATGAAAATCAATAAAATAATAATAATAAATTTTACCACTTTTCCAATTGGTTTTAGGCCAATATCAATCTGTACCAGTCCATACAATGCAAATTATAGTCAGATTTCACAAAAATTACAAGGAAAAAGTAGTGAAAATGATGTATCTATTGTTGGCATTTTGGATATGTTGATATGGTTTTATCATTGATGTCAACACTTGTCATCGCTTTTCAATACTTATCAGCACTTGGAGATTTTGGTTATATTCATCGGAAAGTCAGAGAATTATGCACAGTCATCGGTATTTGGTTCACCGACAAATTATATTGTTCACCGACACTTGGAATGACTTGGAAACTACTTGGTTATGTCGAAGACATTATTCGATCACTTGGTTTTGGCGATTTGGTTAATTGTTTATTCGTATTTGCATATTTTTTGTTACCGACAAATAGGTCTAGGATAAGCATCGACAAACATATCTATTCCAGATCAACACGACACATTATGGAGATGATTTATTATTATTGTAAATGCATTGAGCTGACATCATGCATCAGATATTGATTTACGTGTAATTGATTTTATTGTAATATCTTTTAGTGAGCCGACCAATTCAATTGGTCTTAGGTTATGGTATAAATGTAAGATCTCATTTGTGAGATTAGTGTGTGAATGCGAAACAGATTGGAATGCAAAAATAAGTAGAACTATACAAGCAGAAATCATTTGAAGTTTGATGGAAGGATTTTGTGAAGGCAATAAAAACTAAACTGGTACTGAATCCAACATATGAAGATGCTATTTTATGTAGTACATTATCATTGGATTTAACCATCCAATTGTAGTCAGTGTGACTCTCATTCTGTGATTGAGCAGTGAGCTCTAGGCAGCTAGCCTTTCTGCATGTGTAGAATCCATATTGTACACACATACTATCTGCAATAGTATCATTTGATTGTGGGTAAGGCTTCCCACTGTGGTTTTTCCCCTTACAGGGTTTCCATGTAAAAACATTTATGTTATGTGTTGTCGATGTTATTGTCTTTCTGGTTCATGTATTAATCTTTACCGGTATTGCAATTAACTGTTAAGATTGTCTACCGACATAAAGTTTGCTTTACCAGTATTAAGCATTAAGTTTTGGTTAAGTTAATTTTGGTTGAATTTATTGGACAACTAATTCACCCCCCTTCCTCTCAGTTTTCTCTGGGACCTAACAATTGGTATCAGAGCCTAGTCCTCTTTTGCAGAAGTTTAACAACTTGAGGAGATCCAATGTCTTCTAACTATTTCAAGAAGGATAGTCTGAAACTTGATGGAACTAACTATGGCATATGGAAGATAAGGATTGAGATACATTTGAACTGCATTGGAAAGGACATATGGGATGTTACAAAGAATGGCTATACTACTCCTACTCAAGGTCAACCTATTCCACCTAACTTGGCCAAAGATGAGGAAAATGATTGCAAAGCAAGAGAAGCACTTTTGAGCGCATTGCCATATCAGCAAGTCATGGGATTGTCAGATAGATCTACTGCTAAAGCTATTTGGGACAATTTGGAAACATTGAATGAAGGAGATTCCATAGTCAAAATGACAAAACTTGAATGCTTCCGGGTCAGGTATGAAAATCTAAAAATGGAAGAAGAAGAAAGAATTTTTGCTTTTATGGAAAGAGTAAATGAAATTGTTTTGGGTATACAATGTTGCGGAGGAACCTTAAGTGAAGATGAGATTGTTTCTAAAGTTTTAAGAGATTTTCCACCAGTATATAAAATGAAAGTTACTACTATAAATGAATTGAGAACAATGCCTAATGCATCAATATCTAGAGACACCTTGGTTGGAAAACTTTCAGCTTTTGAGCTTGAGGAATTTGGTCTTGTTACTACTATCAAGACAGACCTAGCTTTCAAGGAATCATCATCAACTACATCATCATCATCATTTGATAAATCTGATTGGAATGCCTTCTATGCAAGAGAACTTGAAGAAAGCAGGAGATAAAATGAAGAACTCGAAGAACTTGAAGCACTATATGCAAGGAAAATGCCTAAAGGTCCAATTGGAAGTAAGTTTGAAGGTAAAGCACCCTTTAAATGTTTTAACTGTAATAAGATTGGTCATATTGTTGGCATTTTCAGTAGAAGATAGATTGTTGATATTCATTAAGGATATTAAGAAGGTTGTTGAAGATTATTGATATAACTGAAAAAGGATAATAACTATCTTTATAACAATATTTTGTCATTGATGTCAAGAAATTGATTTTCTGATTCAGTATGATGTTGCCATATCTTGAGGAGATTTATTTGATGAGTATTAAGTGGTCGGTAAGTGACATAGAAAGAATGTGATGAATAAGGGGAGAAATAAGTTATTCAATGGGCAACTATTACTAAGTTAGACAATGATGAGATCATGATGTTTAGATTGTTTTGATATCCTACATATGTTGTTGATTGTAAGGTTAATACTATACTATGTCACCAATCAAAGAACCTAGTTGGTAAACCCAAGGAACCTAGTCGGTAAACCCTAAGGTTATCATTATCGGTTAATGAAGGCGGAATGTCTATCGAGTAAAGTTTAGTATTTACTGAGTTGCAACCGAGTTATGACAAAGTGCATTGGATGAATACAAGCATTATTTAATGAAGGACAATGATGAGCTGGAGTTGTTTAAATGATTGGTATGTCATGCATGAAGTTTGTTAAGGATCTATGGCAATGAAAGATTGGCAGGAAGATCTACAATGCAGATTGAACAATAATAACCTTGTGCAAGTTCCAAGAAAGGGATGCAAGTCCCTACGCAAGGTAAAACATTTTCAGATCAAAGGGTATATTGAACCTAGTAAAGATTGATGATCTGACAACTAAGATTGATCGTGGGAAATGTGATCAAGGAGATTAAGTGGTTAGAATTGTTTATAAATAAGGAATTATTGATAAACAATGTATGCAGGCAAATGTAAGCACAGGGATGCTACATAGTGATTACCGAGCATAGAAGCTTGAAGACCTATTTGAATAACAAAGTAAGGAGCCTAGCAGATGGACAAGATAAGTCCTATGACAAGATTGTTTTTGAGTAAAATAGAATCTGCTTTAGCATTTTAGATGTGAAGTTGCAAATATATTTATTACTGTTGTTTATTTAGAATAATAGAGAAATCTCTTAATCGAGTGGACTTAACAGTCTTATTTGTAAACCCTCTAGCAAGGTAACATTCTAAATGAGTGTTTGAAATCCTTTGACAAGGTCACTTCTAACAAAGTGAAGATCCTAACAGATTTGAGGGAAATCCCTTAACCGGGTCACATCTAGCAATGTGTTTGTAATCTTTAATAGGATTTGCTTTTAACCGAGCATACTCTAGAAGAGTATATTTCTTAGTGGGTCCAAAATCCCACAGTGGTTTTTCCCTATTTGGGTTTCCACGTTAAATCTGGTGTTATATGTGTTATGTTGATTATGTGTTTATGAGTTTGCATGTTTAGCAGTTTTTGGTTATATTGCTGAAGTATAAGTTACCGAGGTTGAATCTGTTGATTTTATGGAAGATTAAGTTTGTATGATTCAACCCCCCTCTCATCTTGTTAGCTATTGTCATCAATAATTTACATTTAGTATCAAAACTTAACAATTGGTATCAGGGCTTTGGACTTCGGAAGAAAATTTTTAAAGGTACTTGAGGCAAAGATCCGAAGATTTATAAAAGGGATGCACCAAAGCTGAACAAGTCAAGTTTCTCCACATGATAGAAAAGGATGAAGCTACACCTATCAGGAATTGGAGAATATGCAACATATTATTTGGAGAATGATTACATTGCACCGAGCACCAACCCAATGACCTTGGAAGAGATAAAGGCAAAGCAAGAACATATTCAAGTTATGATTGAAATAACATCAGCATTGACCGACTCAGAGTTTAATGACCTAGAAGGTTGTAATGATGCAAAACCAATGTGGAATAAGCTCATATCTGTATATAGTGGTGATGAACATGTTCAAAGAGCAAAGGTAGATAGTCTAAGAGGACAACTTGAATCCATTAGAATGAATGAAGGTGAGAACATAACCCAATACAGTACAAGGTTAAAGGAGATTGACAATCAAATTAAAGTAGCAGGAGGAACTATTGAAGAAAAGGATGTAACAAGTAAGTTGTTGAGAACACTTCTACCTGCTTATGCCATTCAAGCCTCTGCAATCAATGAATTGAGGTTTGTACCTAACATGCCAGTTTCTTTGGATGTTAATATTGGTAAGCTACATGCATTTGAGTTAAGTAATTTTGATAACAGTGGGTCTTCGGTAAATAAAGTAGAATCTGCATTCAGTTCTTTTCATATTGGTGAATCTGATGATTACAATGATAGAATGAGTAAGTACTCTGAAGGGAATCATAATGGAATAATTGAAAGATTTCGCAAAACATAGAAGAAGTATACAAACTGTATGAGGAAATAAAGAAGCAAGAAGAGTTTGAAGCATTATTAGCCAGAAGGTTACCAAGAGGAAAAGGTAAGTGTAAAGGAAAACTACCTTTGAAATGTTTCAATTGTGATAAAATAGGACATATGGCTTCTAACTGTCCTGACAAAGAATATAGTGAAAAGAGAGAATACCGAGATTATAGGCAGAAAGACAACCAATACAGAGGACATCGAGACTTCAAAAGGAGAGACACAAAGACATGCCTAGTAGCTGATGAGGAATCCAATGATGACAAATCTGATGAAACAGATACAGAGGAAGTTGTTTATGTGGCTATCAAAGATGGATCTGATGAAGAAAGGTATGAAGAAAAAGCCCTAGGATCTCACATAAATAATAATGATTCTTGGATCATAGATAATGGATGCTCACATCACATGACAGGTGATAAACACAAGTTTGTTAAATTAGAAGACTATGATGGAGACTATGTAAGATTTGGTAATGATGCACCATGTCCGATGAAAGGTAAAGGATCTATAACACTTCTTGACAATGCTAAATGTGATGATGTATACTGGGTTGAAGGTTTGAAATATAATTTGTTGAGTGTAGCACAACTAAAAAATACATGATACCGAATAGAATTTCAGAAAGGAATTGTCAAAGTTCATGACAAGCATGGAAAGTTAGTTGCTACCGACACACAAACAAAAGGTAATACATTTCATCTTGACTCAACTCATAACAAGTGTCTTTATGCAAAGATAGATGATACCTAGTTATGGCATAAAAGGTTTTGTCATGTAAATTTTGATAATCTGATCAAAATAAGTAAGAAACACCGAGTAAGAGGTCTGCCGAGTCTAGAAAAACCTGAGAATGCTATGTGCCGAGGATGCCAGATGGGTAAGATGACAAGATCAAGCTTTACAAGTAAGTCCTACACTTCTAAAGGAATTTTAGATCTAGTACACACTGATCTTTGTGGTCCCATGAAAGTTCAAAGTTATTATGGTGATAAATATTTCATATTATTTGTGGATGATTACTCAAGGATGATGTCAGTTATGTTTTTAAAAGAAAAATTAGAAACTTTTCAAATGTTCAAATGGTACAAGGCAAGAGTTGAAAATGAAATAGGAAGACAACTAAAATGTCTTAGATCTGATACAAGAGGAGAGTTCACTTCTAATGAATTTAACTTATACTGCAATGATCATGGTATAAAAAGGCAAGTATCTGCACCGAGAACACCTCAGCAAAATGGGATAGCCGAGAGAAGAAACAAATCAATTGTTGATTTTGCTAGAACCCTGATGATAGAAAAAAGGGTACCTCAAACATTTTGGAGAGAAGCAATTAGCATTGCAGTTTACACCTTGAACCGATTTCAACTGAAGAAAGGAACTATGAAGACACCATATGAGATCTGGTATGACAAGAAACCTAATGTAAGTTATTTTAAAATCTTTGGAAGTAAATGCTATGTTCACAAAGATGACAAAAATGGAAAGTTTGATCAGAAAAGTGAAGAAGGAACATTTCTTGGTTATTCTTCTAGAAGTAAAGCATTTAAATGTCTGATCAAATCATCTAACAAAATAGTAGAACGTGCAAATGTGAAAATTGATGAATTTGCAGAAAGAAATGATGAAGGAAATTCCAAAGAACTAGAAGATTATGAAGAATTTATTTATGTTCAACTGAGAAGTCCTACCGAGAAAGTTGCTGAAGAAAATGAAGATAATGTCTAGTTACTGAGTGATGAAGAAGATCATACAGAACCTACCGAGCCTATATTAGCCAAATATGTCAGAAGACATCATGCATCAAGTCAGATTATTGGAGATAAGGATGATCCAATGATGACAAGGAACAAATTGAGATAGAACACATGTCTGATATTTGAATTTGAACTGAGAATAGTAAAAGAGGTATTTAATAGTGAAGATTGGGTAAATGCTATGACAAAAGAGATTGATCAAATCAAGAAGAATGACACATGGACACTGATCCCAAGACTGAAGGACAAAATGTAATCGATACTAAGTGGATTCTCAGAAACAAGCTAAATGAAAAAGGTGAGGTCATTCGCAACAAAGCAAGATGAGTTTGCAAAGGTTATGCTCAAGAAGAAGGAATAGATTATGGTGAGACCTTTGCACCTGTGGCTAGACTTGAGGGAGTAAGAACATTGTTGGCATATGCTACTTTCAAAAATTTCAAGGTATATCAAATGGATGTTAAATTTGCATTTTTGAATGGTATACTAGAAGAAGAAGTTTACATTGAACAACCTAAAGGATTTGTTGAAGATAAGAGTAAAGATCAGGTCTGTAAAATAACAAAGCTTTATATGGTTTGAAACAAGCACCTAGAGCATGGTATGAGAGATTGCACTCTTATTTGATCAAAATTGGTTTTATAAGGACAAGTGAAAACAACATGTACATGAAGAGTGATGAGGACAATGGAATACTGATCTCAGCCATATTTGTTGATGATATTATATTTTGTGGTAATGACTCCTTATGCAAGAACTTTGGAAACAAAATGAGCAAAGAATTTGAGATGTCACTAATCGGTGAAATAAAGTATTTTATAGGTTTACAGATATTGCAAATGAAAGATGAGATTTTCATTACTCAATCCAAGTATATAAAGGAAATCTTGAAGAAATTTGGAATGGAGGATTCTAAACCAGTAAGTACTCCTATGACTACTAACTGTAAACTATCAAAGAATGATGAATCTGCATCTATTGATGAGACACTTTATCGATCTATGATTGGGAAGTTGCAATATGTTGTGCATAGTAGACTGGATATAGCACATGCAGTAGGTATTGTTGCAAGATTTTTTGCAGATCCCAAGGAAACCCATATGACAACAATCAAGAGAATTTTCAGATACCTGAGAGGCACTGAAGATTATGGCTTAGTATATGAAAAGCGGAATGATTTTCATTTAAAAGTTTATACTGATGCTGATTGGGCAAGCAACATAGATGACAGGAAAATAACAAGTGGTGGAGCTTTCTTTTTGGGAGAAAGACTAGTAAGTTGGCTTAGCAAGAAACAAGGATGTATTTCATAGTCAACAACAGAAGCTGAATATGTTGCTGCAACATTGAACTACACAAATATAGCATGGATCAAACAACTGTTGGAAGGTATAAATGAAAAAGTTACTGAGCGAGTAACTATATTCTGTGATAATACTAGTGCCATTAACATTTCAAATAATCCGGTAATGCACTCTAAGACAAAGCATATCTCTATAAAGTATCATTATCTCAGAGAAGAAGTTCAAGAGAAGAAAGTTGTGCTGGAATATATCAGTTCAAAGGAGCAATTAGCAGACATCTTCACAAAGCCATTGCCAAGGGACACTTTTGAGTATCTTAGAAGCAAGTTAGGGCTCCTACCCCTATCTTCTACTCACTGACAGAGTTCAGTGAAAGCATCAATTTGATGAATCTACAGAATATTATGTGTGGATTGATGCTGATTTACGCACTTTAGAAGGTTTTCTAAAGGTGTGTAGGAAATAGTGAATATAGACCAGTTTCTCTGACCGAGACTGAGATGATACACAATAAGGCAAATCAATTCACAGAGGAAGAAATCATGATTTTAGTTCTTAAATTACTTTTTGGCATTGTTGTCAAAGAGGGAGAAGACTAAATGGTAAAATCCTAAATGAAGAAGATAACTGAAGAATAATGATAGGGGGAGAAGACTTAGAAGAAGTCTACAGCTCAAGGATAACAGGAGAAGTCTTACATCAATCTGAATCTGAATCAATTTGAATATCTTGTTGGTATTACCATTTAATTGTTGGTTTTTCCATCAATGCCAAAGGGGGAGATTGTTGGCATTTTCAGTAGAAGAGAGATTGTTGATATTCATTAAGGATATTGAGAAGGTTGTTGAAGATTATTGATATAACTGAAAAAGGATGATAACTATCTTTATAACATTATTTTGTCATTGATGTCAAGAAATTGATTTTTTGATTCAGTATGATGTCGCCATATCTTCAGGAGATTGATTTTATGAGTATTAAGTGGTCGGTAAGTGACACAAAAAAAAATGTGATGAATAAGGGGAGAAATAAGTTATTCGATGGGCAACTATTACCGAGTTAGACAATGATGAGATCATGATGTTTAGATTGTTTTGATATCCTACAGATGTTGTTGATTGTAAGGTTAATACTATACTATGTCACCGAGCAAAGAACCTAGTTGGTAAACCCAAAGAACCTAGTCGGTAAACCCTAAGGAACCTAGTTGGTAAACCCTAAGGTTAACGTTATCGGTTAATGAAGGCAGAATGTCTACCAAGTAAAGTTTAGTATTTACCAAGTTGCAACCGAGTTATGACATAGCACATTGGATGAATACAAGCATTATTTAATGAAAGACAATGATGAGCTGGAGTTGTTTAAATGATTGGTATGCTGTGCATGAAGTTTGTTAAGGATCTATGGAAATGAAAGATCGACAGGAAGATCTGCAGCGTAGATTGAACTGCAATAACCTTGTGCAAGTTCCAAGAAAGGGATGCAAGTCCCTAGGCAAGGTAAAACATTTTCAGATCGAAGGGTACATTGAACCTAGTCAAGATTGATGATTTGACGGCTAAGATTGATCATGGGAAATGTGATCAAGGAGATTAAGCAGTTAGAATTGTTTATAAATAAGGAATTGTTGATAAACAATGTATGTAGGCAAATGTAAGCACAAGGATGCTACATAGTGATTACCAAGCATAGAAGCTTGAAGACCTATTTGAATAACAAAGAAAGGAGCCCAGTAGATGGACAAGATAAGTCCTATGACAAGATTGTTTTTGAGCAAAATAGAATCTGCTTTAGCATTTTAGTTGTGAAGTTGCAGATATATTTATTACTGTTGTTTATTCTGAATAACAGAGAAATCTCTTAACCGAGTGGACTTAATAGTCTTATTTGTAAACCCTCTAGCAAGGTAACATTCTAAATGAGTGTTTGAAATCCTTTGACAAGGTCACTTCTAACAAAGTGAAGATCCTAACAGATCTGAGGGAAATCCCTTAACCGGGTCACATCTAGCAATGTGTTTGTAATCTTTAATAGGATTTTTTTTTAACCGAGCATACTCTAGAAGAGTATATTTCTTAGTGGGTCCGAAATCCCACAGTGGTTTTTCCCTATTTGGGTTTCCACGTTAAATCTGGTGTTATATGTGTTATGTTGATTATGTGTTTATGAGTTTGCATGTTTAGCAGTTTTTGGTTATATTGCTGAAGTATAAGTTACCGAGGTTGAATCTGTTGATTTTATGGAAGATTAAGTTTGTATGATTCACCCCCCCTCTCATCTTGTTAGCTATTGGCTTTAGTACTTTACATTTAGTATTATAACTTAACACATATGGCTTCTAGATGCCCTGATAGACATGCAAGATTAAGAGAAGAAGCTAAAAGAACATATAAGCCTAACCCTGACTATCAGAAATACAAGTTTAAGAAGAATAGAGACAAATCTTGTTATTATGTTGATGAAGGAGTTACTAATGATTCTGATGAGGATCCGATAGACAATGGATGGGCTTTTGTTGCTATAACAGAAGATCAACCAACACCTACTGTTCAACCTGTACAGTAGGCCCTGACAGCTAAAGTTGAAGATAAGGATGAATGGATTATTGATTCAGGATGTTCGCATCATATGACTAGTGATAAGAGTGAATTCCTAACCTTTTAGGATTACAATGGAGGTCTAGTAAGATTTGGAGATGATAAAGCTTGTTTGATCATAGGAAAAGGAACTATATCTTTTGATGGTAAGCACAATATTGATAATGTTTACTATGTTGAAGGTTTGAAGCATAATCTTTTGAGTGTTGGTCAATTAGTTGAGAAAGGATTTCAATTACAATTCAAGAATGGTAAATGCAAAATCTTAAGTAGAACTAGTTTGGAAATTGCAACCGGTAATCAAACTAGAGATAATATCTTTCATTTGAACAACAATGAGAAAGCATGTTTGATTGCACATATTGATGAAAGTTGGTTATAGCATAAGAGACTTTGTCATGTAAATTTTGATTGCATTGTGAAAATCAGTACTACTAAGGCGGTAAGAGATTTACCTAAGATTGTTAAACCTCACAATCCGGTATGTAAGGAATGTCAATTTGGAAAGTAAGTTAGAGCAATTTTCAAGAGTATTCGAGAGAAGTCTAACAATGTTCTTGATATAATTCATACTGATTTATATGGTCCAACAAGAACTAGAAGTATACAACGAGATAGGTATTTTATGCTAATCATTGATGACTATTCTAGAATGTGTTGGGTTCTGTTTCTCAGAGAAAAATCTAAAGCATTTGGGAAATTCAAACTATTCAACGTGATAGTAGAAAATGAAATCAACAAGAAAATCAAATGTTTGAGATCAAATCAAGGAGGCGAATTCACATCTAAGGAATTTAATACATTCTGTGAAGTGAATGGGATCAGACGACAGTTATCTACACCCCGGACACCCCAGCAGAATAGAGTTGTGGAAAGGAAAAACATAACTATCTTGGATGCAGCTAGAAGTATGATATCTGAAGAAAATCTACCTCATATATACTGGAGAGAAGCAGTGAATATATTTGTTTATACATTCAATAGAGTTCACATCAGAGGTGAAACCGGTAAGACCCCTCATGAACTATGGTTTGGTGATACTCATACTCTTAAATATTTTAGAATATTTGGAAGTAAATGCTATATTAGAAGATATGAGTATATTGGCAAATTTGATCCTAAAAGTGATGAATGAATATTTCTTGGTTATTCATCTAAGAGCAAGGAATATAGATGTTTTAACAAGAGATTGCAGAAAATTGTTGAGAGTGCAAATGTGAAGATTGATGAACAGTTTAGAGGAAATTCAAGGTACACAGATTCTGAACCGACAATAGAGATAACCACAAATGAGCCTACTATGAATACACCGGTACAGAATGGTGATCCACTTACACCGACATTATCTGGAGATTCAACAATCATTGAAGAACAACAACATGTTAAAACACCTTGGTATGTAAGATTGAATTATTTTGAAGATCAGATAATTGGAAACAAATTTCAAGGAGTTATGACTAGAGGAAGATTGGCAAATGAGGAGGCATGTCTTATTTTTCAAATTGAACCTACATCAATTAATGAGGCATGTGAAGATAAATATTGGATTAGAGCTATGGAAGATGAATTGGAACAAATTGAAAGGAATAACACTTGGTCATTAGTTCCCCGACCTAAAGAAAAAAATGTAATTGGAACTCAATGGGTTTTTAGAAATAAACTTAATGAAGATGGCATGGTAATCCGAAACAAATAAATATTGGTGTGTAAGGGATATTCACCAGAAAGAAGGAATTGATTACAATGAAACCTTTGCACTGGTAGCTAGAATTGAGGCAGCCAGACTTTTATTAGCTTTTGTAGCACACAAGAACTATAAAGTATATCAAATGGATGTTAAATGTGCATTTCTGAATGGAGATCTTGAAGAATAAGTTTATATTGAACAACTTGATGGATTTTCTTTGACAGATAACAAAGACATGGTTTGCAGGTTAAGGAAAACTTTATATGGATTGAAATAAACTCCTAGACCTTGGTATGCTAGATTGGACAAATATCTTTTGAAGCTTGGTTATACTAAAGGTAATGCTGACAACAATCTATACTAAAAAGTGACTAATGATGACATCTTGGTTATTGAAGTTTTTGTTGATGATATAATCTTTGGAGGAGAAGATGGATTGTGTAAAGACTTTTCTAACAAAATGCAGCAAGAATTTGGCATGGAAAACTGTAAACCGGTAAGCACACCTATGAATACAAGTGATAAATTATCTTTGAAGGATGAATTTACATGTGTTAATCCGACTGGATACAAATCTATGATAGGAGGTTTACTATATTTGACACAAACAAGACCTAATATTATGAATGATGTATGTATTATTTCAAGATTTCAGAGTAATCCTAAAGAAAATCATGAATCAACAGTGAAAAGGATTTTTTGGTACCTACAAGGCACTACAAATCTTGGTTTATGGTATCCTAGAGATGAAAATTTTGACTTTTGTGCATACACAGATGCTAATTGGGCAGGGGATGTGGATGACAGATAAAGCACCACCGACGGAGCATTTTTTCTTTGCAGCAGACTAATTTCTTGGTTGAGCAAGAAACAAAGTTGTACAAGTCTATCAACAACATAATCAGAATATGTTGCAGCAACAACTAATTGTACACAAGTATTATGGATCAAGCAAATGTTGAAGGACATAAAGGTAAAATGCAAGGAACCTATAACTATCTGTACTGTGATAATATGGCAACAATTGATATATCAAAGAACCTAGTATTTCATTCTAAGACTAAACATGTTTCTATCAAATTCAATTTTCTAAAGGAGAATATTGAAGCAAAAGAAGTAAAATTAGTTTATGTGAATACTAAAGAGCAGATTGCAGATATTTTTACAGAGCCTTTGCCTAAGGAAACATTTGAGTATCTCAGAGAGCAACTTGGAGTCCTCCCCCCATTGGTAAAGACTTAAACAGTTGATGTTTGTCATCAACCGACATAAGTAATAGAGAAATATTTTATTCCAGCTTTGATGAGGAGAGCTA
Source organism: Cryptomeria japonica (assembly GCF_030272615.1). Lineage (NCBI taxonomy): Eukaryota > Viridiplantae > Streptophyta > Pinopsida > Cupressales > Cupressaceae > Cryptomeria > Cryptomeria japonica. The sequence goes on from NC_081408.1 coordinate 50,715,063, forward strand.
CTTCTCAGGGGGAGTAGTTGGCATAATAAGTTGGTATTTTGTATTTGGTTTTGTATTGCTTTGGCATTTGATGTCAAAGGGGGAGAGATTGATATGGAAAAACACATTATCTTTTTCTTTTGGGAGAGATTATTCCTAGGGGGAGAGATATTATGTATTTTTTGATTTCTGATTAATGATGTCTTTGGGAGATTGTTGGTTTTTGGTTTTTGGCATTTCTATTTTGGCACTTTGATGGTTTTCCATCTTGTGTTGCCATTAATGCCAAATGGGGAGATTGTTGGCATTTTGGATATGTTGATATGGTTTTGTCATTGATGTCAACACTTGTCATCACTTGTCAACACTTACTAGCACTTGGAGATTTTGATTATATTCATTGGCAAGTCAGAGACTTATGCACAGTCACCTATATTTGGTTCACCAACACTTGGAATGACTTGGAAACTACTTGGTTATGTCGAAGACATTATTCGATCACTTGTTTTTGGAGATTTGGTTAATTGTTTATTCGAGTTTGCATATTTGCTGTTACTGGCAAATAGGTCCAGGATAAGCACGAACAAACATATCTATTCCAGACCAGCATGACACATTATGGAGATGATTTATTATTATTGTAAATGCATTGAGCCAACATCATGCATCGGATATTGATTTACTTGCAATTGATTTTTGTTGGTGTAAATAATTATTCATCATGGATATTATTACACTTTACTTAAGTTTACTTAGGAAATGTATTTCATAGTAGTTTGGTTATGAGATGCTTGGGTGTTTGTGCCACATTGGGATAGTGTGTGTAGGAGAATTTCCACCTTTTATGGTGTTGATCTTATCTTGTTGTTACATTCCACCTCATGTGGAATATTATATTATTTCTCTTACCTACCCACACCTATTTCCTACCTACCCTTGTTTCTTATTGAGCCACATGTCATGTTTGTGTCCTCACATATCCATATAGCCTTGCCTATATAAGTAGGCTCATATTCATTGTATGTAACGATTGATGATCCAGTTGATCAGTTTTGATCTTGATAAAATACAATTTATTTCTATCATATATTTTGTCTCTCTTATTTGTGCTTTCGATTGCCTCTTGATCTTGGCAAAATCTCACAATTTTATTGTAATATCTTTTAGTGAGCTGACCTATTCAATTGGTCTTAGGTTATGGTATAAATGTAAGATCTCATTTGTGAGATTAGTGTGTGAATGTGAAAAGGATTGTAATAAGGTATATGCAAAAATAAGCAGAGCTATACACGTAGACATCATTTGAAGGTTGAAGGAAGGATTTTTTGAAGGCAATCAGAACTAAATCAGTACTAAATCCAGCATATGAATATGCTATTTTATGTAGTACATTATCATTGGATTTAACCATCCAATTGTAGTCAGAGTGACTCTCATTTTGTGATTGAGAAGTGAGCTCTAGGTAGCTGGCCTTTTTGCATGTGCAGAATCCATAATGTACACACATACTATCTACAGTAGTATCATTTGATTGTGGGTAAGGCTTCCCACCATGGTTTTTCCCCTTACAGGTTTCCACGTACGAACATTTGTGTTATGTGTTGTGGATGTTATTGTCTTTCTGTTTCATGCATTAATCTTTACCGGTATTGCAATTAATTGTTAAGACTGTCTACCATCATAAAGTTTGGTTTACCGGTATTAAGCATTAAGTTTTGGTTAAGTTAATTTTGGTTGAATTTATTGGACAACTGATTCACATGCCCCTCCCCCCTCTCAGTTGTCTCTGGGACCTAACATCTCTTTCATTCAAACTTCTCCAACTCCCAAATTTGAGTTGGAGGGTACATTTCTACATTGAAAATCGATTACAACTATTATCAACCACCTTTTGATTAGTTTTTTTAATAAAAAACTATTCTGACACTTTTTTGACAAAGTTGCTTGATAGCTTTTTGGGCAACATTGACAATTTTTATAATTTTGACATCTAATCACCCAAATATTTTGATAATGGTTCTAAATTACCAAAAAAGGTATTATATGACCTTATTGACTCAATCAAACCAAAAGAAACCAAAATTTGACAAATGACAATAATTTGACTCAAAGGGTGCATTCAGGATGTCCTTGTGTCATTTCTTGGTAGTGGTGGTAGAGGATGATGACTTATTTGGAAATTATGATTAGTAATTAGAGTTACTAGAAATTTTAGAGTTACTTTGCTGCATCCCTTTTTAAACCTCATAAATGAGATACAAAATTTCATATAACATGTTACCTAAGAAAAAGAAAGTATATATTTGATAAGGGTTAAAGATTGAAACCCTCAAGAAGATTAGATTTTGGAATACAAATGGAAATGTACAAGGGAGTACCGAATGAAACCCTTAAGGAGTCTAGATCTACGACAACCAAAAAGGGAGGGAGATTGTTAAAGTTAATCTAACCTTTAAGGAGACTAGATCTAGGCTTGTGTTTCTTCAACTTTGATACCAATTAATATGAGTAGACAAACATAGAAAAGCTAACAAGAGAGTTTGTTCTTATCATAGGAAATACCAAAACATCTTCAATTAGTCTTTTAAAGGAATACAAATATGATTCTAGAAGAAAGAAGCTTCTAGAATTTTTTTACAAAATATAATAATATTCTGCTAGACAAATGTTCTAACTATAGTTTACTATACTTTTGAAGAGCATTGTACTATTTAGGAATATAATCCCATTATTTAAAAAGTTGCTCATAGTGGCAGACAAAAGGTTGAGTAATGGAATGAAGCTCATTTAAGAGTTATTGAACTTCTTTGATAATTTTAATCATTTGAGAATTTTGATGAGCTCTTAAAGGCTAAAAAAATTTGTAGAAACTCTATCCTTGATTTTAAGCTAGTGAAGATGGGCTTATCGTTGAGTTCACCTAGCAAATTGACTATTAGTAGTTTACTTCTATTGTTAGAGTTTGTTGTAGAGAAGGGGTAAGGGGTTGCTCTTATAGCTTGGTAGTGGGATGACAAAGATTTTAGGTGGTGGTCTTGTTTTAATGACAATAAAAAAGTGCTAGCTCATACATCGATCAATTGACACACATAAATGTGAAGATATCAAGAAGTGTGACATTCTTCTAACACTTAATATATCCATTTTGATGAAGAGATTTGATTCCAAATTATAGACACATTGGAAGTAGGTAAGAGTGGCTTGATGAGTTAGCAAATATGTGTTTTAAAAGAATTGAGTTTTAGGCTTTGGGCTTGGAAAATTGCCATTTAATGAAGAACTTTATTGGAATTGGTGAAAAAAGACAACTTCTAACAAAAGTTCAGGAGGCAAGAAAAATAATTGACAAAAGAGAAAAAGGATTGAGTCCATAGCATAACCCTATCAAGTTATTTAAAAACCTTCTTAGATTTGAAACAATAAATTGTTCCATATATGCATACAATTTTTTTGTAAGGATAGCCAAGATTAGGATACAAAAGTATCAATTTATTGCACATGCAATACCAAGTTTCTTTTTTTTCAACCTTCCAACACAGACAAAGTGTTACACTTGTCTAACACCACTTGCACCATTTTAAAGTACCCACACACAACCAAGTTGCTATAGAAGTTAAGTCAACAAACCAACACTAGACATTTGAAACTTTCAAAAATATTGTTAGAGGCATATTAACAAATTGAGCTGAAACTGATTCTATGGATGACAATTTTCAGGTACTCATTTATGCATTGTATAATAGTGAGCTCAAACAATCTTCTATGGGAAGTCCCAATACGATTATCTCTATTCTATTTGTAATGTTGAACCAGTTATAACCTTCTTGTCCGTGCCTTGATCTGCACAGTTTTGGCACATGCAATGCTTTGAAAACCATTAAATACTGAGAACAATTATATTTAATAGAACATTGGCTGAAGTCCAATCATTTATCAATGATATACAAGTTCATGTTGCTGGGATCTCGATAGCAGGAGCACATTCTACATATTGAAATGCAGTTTAAAAATGCTAATAAATTTGTGAACCAATCCTCCTATGCAGCCAAGGCTTAAGGTTAAGCACATGGACAAAGAATAGTAACATTTGGATGCAATGAAACATTTTATTATAATCTATAAGCTATTGATTATTTTGTGTCTTGAGGAAAAGTTAGAACCTTTTTCAAATCAATCATTAAAGTGATAACATGTCTAAGAGAGGTAAATCAAGCGAGGACTACTTGTTTTCTGCACTTAGATTTAGAGAGAAGAATACATAAAGGATGGATTGCTGTTGTGAGGAGGAAAAAGAACAAATGAACTGTGTTTTGTTTAGTTGTCAATTAAATCTGGTCAACTTTCATTGCAGGAAATAAAGTGAAATTTTTTAAAGATGAAAAATTGGTGACTTTCAAGGAAGACAGTAATTTATTTATTTATTTATTTTCAATAAAAGTGGATTATTCCACTAAACTTTTTTATTAATATTTTTTTATGAAGACATCAATTTTTGGGTAAGCACAATAAAAGATTTTATATTGATTGTCACCCAAATTTAATGTAATGAAAATGAATTTTTTATAAAAGATAGAAAAGATAAATGTGATGTCATATATTTTGAAATTTTACTGATAGAAATAATTTTTTTTTTTTTTAATTGAAGTTAGTGTAATATATATTGCATTTTTTTTTTCATGTGAATCAGGTTTTGGTTCTAATTTAGAGTTCTTTGGAGAAGTTTAGATTAGAACTTTCATGAGAAGTGAATTTGTTGTTTCGTTCTTTATTTCTCATGAGATCTTTTTGAGGTTTAAGACCAGTTTCTTCATAAGTTTTTATCTCTCTTATTTTTGTTAGCTTTTATCTTGATGTACAAGTTCCAGATTCTTTTCAAAACCCTATTCTTATTCAGAACTCTATCTAAAAATATTTATCTATTCAAAAACATATATTCCATTTTCTTTCTTTCTTAAATCAACAAAATTAAACTTATTTTTGACAGAGATGCCGTATTTCAAAAATAAAATTTAATTAAAGAGATACCTAAATTAGTATTTTGTTATTTAATTTTTTTATAAATTTAAACATGCTATATATAACTTTTCTTATGCCAAGACCAGCTTTGATATGGGAAAGCATAAAATTGTCTCATTCCATCCCTGTGACTGTTGCATCCATAGCCTTTAACAATTTAATACTCGTAACATTTATAATCTACTTTAAGGTGTAAACTGAAGTTAAGTTTCCCATGTGCAAGTCTTCTTCTCCACCGCTTGTCTCTTAAACAAATTGATACAGTACATGCAGGAACCTTTACTATATAATCAGTTGTTCGACAAACCAGAGCGTCGAGTTGCATTTGAATATTAATTTCAGGCAGCACTTTAGGAGCTTGATTTGGAAGAACTTCAAAGCCCTAATTTTAAGAATTCAAGAGTAATCATTCAGTTTGAAAAGCATTGATTCTTATTCAGGTTGACACTAGATTTGGTTCAGTTTATATATATAAACTAACCTTTTCTCATATACAAGTGTTCTAGCTTAGATTTTCCAACAGTGAGCAAGAGCATCACCCATGTGCTGTGCTGCCCAAAAATGACAAGGCAAAACCAGAGGAGCTGCCCGAAAGGCCAGAGAAATTAATTATGAAAACACTTATACTATATACCCTCACATGACTTGAGCATTTTTATAGTGTTAATGTATATTTTTGTTGTCGGCATTGAAACATTTTTGTTGCATCAAGTCAGCTATCACGTGCTTAGAATGTGAAACTGAAGAGAAAAATCACTATTAAAGCATTGTAGTTGATAACTTATCGATAAAATTCTTGGTCTTGCAGCCTTCATAGCTTAAATTTCTTAACCATTGGGCACAAAATGACACTTCTGAGAAAATTATTGCTATCTTGGCTCCAAGACCAATGAATTTGGTACTTCATGTACTTACGCACTGAATATTAAAGTCCTATTTTTTAATCTTGATGCTCGTCTTAATGGTAGATTGCATTAACCGGAAATGGGAAATATTTGTGTATATATAGGGAGGGTATGAATGGAAAAAATCATATCAGTTTTTTCAGTTAGTTGGGTATAACAAGGCTGTGAAAAACTTGGCAACGATGAAGATTTTGACGGTGGTGTACGCATTAGCATCTATTATTCTAAGAGTAGAGCTAGTTCATGGCTGGAGTACAGGGCATGCTACATTTTATGGTGGGAGTGATGCCTCTGGAACCATGGGTGAGTCTAAATTAATTACTCTTCTATGTTTTATGGTGGGAGTGATGCCTCTGGAACCATGGGTGAATCTAAATTAATTACTCTTCTATGTTTTCTTAAAAACATATGCAAGAGTTTATGATTATTCTTTTTTTTAATAATATTCTTTTTGGATTAAATTGTTGAAAGTTATTTGAATCAATGTTTCGGATCACACTAATCATTATCAGAATGATAGAGAGCCACTCTCTCTCATTCTGATGATGAATCACAGAATGTGATCTAAAACATTGATTCAGAAAACCTCTCTATCATCCTGATGATAGATCATGGAATGTGATCTGAAATATTGATTCAAATAACTCACACAATTTAATTTAAAAGCAGCATTATATACAATATAAACTGCAGAAATCTGTCATCATTATCTTCTTGTTACTGAAATTAGTAGACAGTCTCTTTGACTCATTTGGTCATCTATGGACACTAGCATACTTTCTCTGATTTCTGTTTGTGAGATTGTTTGAAGGTAAACAGGCTGAATCATTTTTGATATTACAGGTGGTGCCTGTGGATATGGTGATATGTACAGTGCTGGATATGGCACAAATACTGCAGCTCTAAGTAGTGCATTGTTTAACAATGGAGCGGTATGTGGAGCTTGCTATCTAATTATCTGTGATGCTAAAAAAGATCCTCAGTGGTGTCTCCCTGGTACATCCATTACAATCACTGCCACAAATTTTTGCCCACCTAATAATGCCCTGCCAAATGACAATGGAGGGTGGTGCAATTTGCCTCTTCAACATTTTGACATGGCACAACCTGCCTTCCAGCAGATTGCAAAATACAGTGGTGGAATTGTACCAGTTATTTATAAAAGGTATGCCAATTTTCTTCTTCTGTGCACAAAATTAAATTGACCAATCGAAGTAAGCATTAGACGATTTGAGTATATTGGGTTTGATTTCAGGGTTCGTTGCAAGAAGACCGAGGGGATCCGTTTTAGCGTAAATGGGAGAGACTACTTTGAGCTAGTGCTGATAAGCAATGTTGGGGGAAGAGGAGATATTACTGCTGCATGGATAAAAGGATCAAACACTGGATGGCAACAAATGAGCAGAAACTGGGGAGCAAATTGGCAAAGCAATTCATATTTGACCGGGCAGAGTTTGTCATTCAAAGTGAAGGACAGCAAGGGGAGAATTCTCACCATGAACGATGTGGCTCCTTCCAATTGGCGATTCGGCCAAACATTTTCTTCCTCTCAAAATTTCAGATGAATACTAACCACTGCTAGATTTGCTTTGTGGCCATTGTTAATGTGAGTGTTCTAAAAGAGAATTAGAGGTTTGTTCCAAACAGAGTGTCTATTTCGTTCCACTTTATTATCTGACTAACTAGCCCATAAAGGAATTTGTTCCACCAAAATTCTTTGTGAGGCTGCAATAGTTATCTAACTAATTAGCCCATTGAAGGAACTGGTTTGGCTGAAATTCCTAGTGGGGCTGCCATTGTTATCTAGCTAACCTGCCCAGCTCAAGTTCCAAGTGGGGCTGCAATAATGATCTTACTAACTAGCCCATTAATGGAATTGTTCAGCTGGTATTCCGATTGGGAATGGAATACCATATAACTAAGTAAACCGTTAAAGGAATTAGTTCAGCTGAAATTCCCAGTGGGACTGCAATAATGCAATTGTTATTGGTCGTAAATGTATATGTCTTCCCAATCTTATCTTTTGTGTTCTGATACTGGCCCTATTTGAGGATAACTGCATCCTTACATAACGATCCAGAATGTAATTCGTTTGTACTGATAATAAAGAGCTCATTCTAGTAGTTATAAAGGTATTGAATTCACAATTTACCAAGCTTTTAGATTTAGATTTTGAAGTTGAAAGCATCTTTGAGTTTTTCTATTCCTGATTCATTTGTCTCTTCTGAGCAAGTTTATAGGATGTTTTAATTCAATGTTGTAAAGTTTTAAATGCTGAACTCTTAACCTCAAGCTCTTCTGGATTAATCATGTGGACTGTTGACTACTGCTGTAGTGCAGATCTCAATGATGGAGATCTGTAAATTAAAGAACCTTGCACAGACGTCAGTTTTCTTCAGCTTGAATGGGAAATGGTAGAGAACTCCTTTAATGAACTCCGTGGTTACTCAGGAACCTTGCTTATACACTTCAATTTCATCAGGTTCTCCTGTCCTCCTCTTGTTAGATTCATTACAACCATAGATTAAATTTAATTTTCGAAATATCTATTTGCCTAGAGATTGATGCAATACCATTTTTACATTTTTACATGACATAAATTTTTGCATCTAATCTTTAATATATTTCAATTAAATTAGAGAGTGTTGTTCCACAATCTCTAACTAGATTAGACTAAGCTACTTAAACAATGATATAAAAGCCAACATCCAATCCTATCTAAGGGTTCATTCCACACCCCCAAAATCATATTATGAGATAATTGATCTATAAATGTCTCGTTTCAAGAAAAAAATTCAGTAATTAACAACTAAAGAAATCAAGAGTAACTTGTGGAACTGGTGACCTATAAATATTTCATTTTGCTGTTTATTTTTAAATAATTATCTTAATTTTATTTTTTTGAAATGCATGATTTTTCCAAGAAATTTGAAGATTTATTAATCCAAAAAATACAAAGCTATCTTTAAGTTTTTCCCTAAAATACATGATCAGATTTCCTAAATTCTAATATTTGTTAAATCAGATTGAAGCCTTTGTACTCAAATCTGATGTTATACAAGTGGAATCTATTGTTTATGCAAAGTTTGTGCATAGAACTGTTATCCCCAATTGCATTCTGATCACAAATTATTATGAAAATTCTTCACTGTGTATCTTAAATTTATGGAAATGAATTGTAACAACTGCTTGTATCACATGTAATTGGAAAAGTTGAAAGCAAATGAAAAAGAAGGAAATAAATTTTTGGAGTCATATGTCATTTTTTTCAAAATACAGTTGATGTTTATTTTCACTAAAATAGACAAAGTTTCTAAATTATCCTTTCCTTATAATTAAATATTTGCATGGAAACATTTTAGTTACTTAAATTTTAAGCAGAAAATACACTAAAGAAGCAAATGAAGACAAGGTATAAGCTGCCTTGACATATTGTACCATATGAAAAAGCTAAGGAATCCTTGTCCATGTTTCATAGTCACATGTAGGGAATAAGTCACCTTTAAATTGATGATGGATTGGTCAAAAAGGAGTTAGTAGCTTAGTTAGTAGAGCATTTTGATAGTTTTGATACTTGATGTAAGTACAGATGCCAATAGCTAACAAGATGAGAGGGGGAGGGGGGGGGGGGGGGGGGGTGAATCATACAAACTTAATCTTCCATAAAAACAATAGATTCAACCTCAGTAACTTATACTTCAACAATATAACCAAAACTGCTAAACATGCAAACTCATAAACACATAATCGTCATAACACTCATAACACCAGATTTAACGTGGAAACCCAAATAGGGAAAAACCACTATGGGATTTCGGACCCACTAAGAAATATACTCTTCTAGAGTATGCTCGGTTAAAAGCAAATCTTGTTAAAGATTACAAACACATTGCTAGATGTGACCCGGTTAAGGGATTTCCCTCAGATCTGTTAGGATCTTCACTTTGTTAGAAGTGACCTTGTCAAAGGATTTCAAACACTCATTTAGAATGTTACCTTGCTAGAGGGTTTACATATAAGACTGTTAAGTCCACTCGGTTAAGAGATTTTCCATCACTTACAAAATAATAGTAATAAAAATCTATCTGCAACTTCACATCTAAAATGCTAAAGCAGATTCTTATTTGCTCAAAACAATCAAGTCATAAGACTTATCTTGTCCCTCTGTTGGGCTTTCTACTCTGTTATTCAAACAGGTCTTCAAGCTTCTGTGCTTGGTAATCACTATGTAGCATCCCTATGCATACACTTGCCCACATACATTGTTTATCAACAATTCCTTATTTATAAACAATTGCTAACCGCTAAATCTTCTTGATCACATTTCCCATGATCAATCTTAGCCATCAGATCTTCAAACTTGACCAGGTTCAATGTATCCTTTCGATCTGAAAACATTTTACCTTGCCTCGGGACTTGCAGTCCTTTCTTGGAACTTACATAAGGTTATTGTGGTTCAATCTGCGTTGTAGATCTTCCTGCCGATTTTCCTTTGCCATAGATCCTTAACAAACTTTATACACAACATACCAATCATTTATACATCTCCAGCTAATCATTGTCCTTCATTAAATAATGCTTTTATCCATCCCATGCGCACTGTCATAACTCGATTGCAACTCGGTAAATACTAAACTTTACTTGGTAGACATTTTGCCTTCATTAATCGATATCGATAACCTTAGGGTTTACCAACTAGGTTCCTTAGGGTTTATTGACTAGGTTCTTTGCTCAGTGACATAGTATAGTATAAACCTTACAATCAACAACATATGTAGAATATCAAAACAATCTAAACATCATGATCTCATCATTGTCTAACTCGGTAATAGTTGCCCATTGAATAACTTATTCCTCCCTTTATTCATCACATTCTTTCTGTGTCATTTACCGACATCTTAACTCTCTTCAAATCAATCTTCTCAAGATATGGCAACATCATACTGAATCAGATAATCAATCTCTTGACATCAATGACAAAATAATGTTAGAAAGATAGTTATCATCCTTCTTCAGTTATATCAATAATCTTCAACAACCTTCTCAATATCCTTACTGAATATCAACAATCTCCTAATATTGAAATGCAAACAATCTTTCTAGTTGTAATGCCAACACATTTTAGTAGGAAATGGAAGGTCCTGTTGGAATCAATGAACACTGAGAGGGGGGGTGAATTAGTGTTCTGCAATTTATAGATTTGTTAAGCTGAATCTGTAACCACCAGATGCAAAGAACATAAACTATAATGCAGAAACACAAAGGAAATAACTACACAACCATAACACCAAAATTTTTATGTGGAAACCTGGAAAGGGAAAAACCACGGTGGGATTGAGTACCCACAATAATATTATACTATGGCCAGTAGTAAGAAAATATTTCAAAATTGGAATGCACTTGCATTTAGGCACACTACCTAGAGCTCACTTCTCAATTACAAAACAGGGCTGCAACCCCAGAAGAGTCACTATCCTACAAATGAGATATAAAAGCAAATACAATGTCTGAATTGGAGTATAGCATCTACAAATACCATGAATTAGTTCTGGTTAGGCTCAAGAATGATCCGCTGTGATTGCTAATAAAAACTGCTCTACTCAGCTCTGCTACCATGTACTGGATCATGAAAACATAAGATGCGCACGTGAAACTATGCTCAATCTCTTCCAACACAATCTCACATTCATGTCTTCTATCAAACTGATTATCCAAGTTGGTCTTATATATCCGCACCACCAAAATAGATCTCCAACTAGTCGGCTTCTCAAAACAGCAAAATGTGAAACGTGTAGGCTCATGTCACTCAATCCTTCTACAAATCCTCATCCTAGGCCTAAAACATATGATCACAAGCTTCCAATAAGTTGGCCCAATCACCTCTAACTCATCAACATGCACTGGAATCACCTCAAGGAATCCAGATCACACGCTACACCATCAAACATAAGGATAACCCTACTCTTCCTGCAATACCGAATATCGAACCAAGAAACTTGCACTAGAATCAACATCGGAGGCTAGAATTACATGAAAAACTACCTCATACATCCAATCAACTAATCCAATCACCGCAACCAAAACTGTATCACTAGAAATGAATAGTACTATGTTCCACCGACCATACTTATGATTCATGAATAGCCAAACTTAAAGATGCAGGAGCACTAGAGTAGTTCAAACTGGTTGGAGCAGTTAGCTGTGGAATTGCTTGGAGATTGTGGCATTTCTTCATGTTTGAGAATTTAGCATTGTGGATTTGGATTTATCACCTTGAGTTCATTGTCTTTATCATATTTGAGATTCACGATATTTGGATTTGATTCCGATGAGATATTGATTCTGGTATTGGCCCGGTGTTAGTGTGTTCTTATCGGTTAGTCTTGCAGTGTGTTGAGCGAAGTCGAATTGGGTTGCAGTTGATTCCCGTGACTTGCGGATCATTGATCGATGTTGCTTGAGCCTTGTCCAATGTTCCCGGAGGACTGCCTGAAGTTTTTAAGTATTTTGAAGATGTTCTTGGTGATTTGGGCTGATGTGTTATTGTTTACATGTTTCATCATGAACCAGTCGGTCTTTGGCCGACTTGATCGAGTTGTTTGCTTGTGGATGGTATAAAGGGAAAGTTTAGTGATTCATTTTGATAGAAGATAGAGGACAGAGGTTAGATAAGGAAGAGATCACTCACGAAGATGTAGTTTCCAGAGAGATCCTGGTCTGGAGGACTGAAGTTTGGAGGGGCTGAAGTCTGGATTAGTGCATACTGTTATCAGAGACCTATTTGTCGAGCTGAAGATCTGTCGATCATAGATCTAAGTTGTAAGAGTTGTTTTGTAATCCTAAGCTACAGTCCAGCATGTGGCATATGTAATTCATTAAACTATTATAAGAATTGCTCATACTGTTTACCGGTTATGTATTTTGTGGTGTTACCGGTTGCTCTTTCTTCTTTATCTGGTGTTGTGTTACCGGTTACCGATATATCTTGCATGGTGTTTGTGTTTACGCTGCAAGGCAGGGATGTCCTTTATTGGATCTCCCTACCTTGACTGCTTCAAATGGTATCAGAGCTAGTTTGTGAACCTATTGTTAGAGAGAGTGTTGATTGTGAACCGGTTGGTTGGAAAGAAAGGTGAGGCAACTTGTAGACTTGTTCAGATCGTTGAATGTGAGGCAGAGCAAGGCTTGTAGGTAGACTGCCAAACCTAGAGCTTGATTTTGAGGCAGTTAGTGGGTGGAGACTTGAATAGATTGATGAACCGAGGTAGGCTGCAGAATGGACTAGTAGATCGCTGAGGAGAGGCAACCGAAATTTGTAGTTAGACCGCCGAATCCCTGAGGTAGTTGCAAGTACCTATTGACAAATCACCAAACCAGATCAAGTGATGGGACTCACTTTTCAATTAACCCCGAGAGTATGATGTAGGAGCACCAAAGTAGTTCAAATCGGTTGGAGCAGTTAGTTGTGGAATTGCTTGGAGATTGTGGCATTTCTTCATGTTTGAGAATTTAGTGTTGTGGATTTGGATTTATCACCTTGAGCTCATTGTCTTTATCATATTCGATATTCATGGCATTTGGATTTGATTCCGATGAGATATATATTCCGATATTGGCTCGGTGTTGATGTGTTCTTACCGGTCAGTCTTGCAGTGTGTGGAGCAAAGTCGAATTGGGTTGCGGTTGATTCCCGTGACTTGCAGATCATTGATCGATGTTGCTTGAGCCTTATTCGATGTTCCTGGAGGACCGCATGAAGTTCTAAGCATTTTGAAGATGTTCTTGGTGATTTGGGCCAACGTCTTATTGTTTACACATTTCATCATGAACTGGTTGGTCTTTGGCTGACTTGATCGAGTTGTTTGCTTGCGGATGGTGTAAAGGGAAAGTATAGTGATTCATTTCGACAGAAGATAGAGGACAGATGTTAGAGAAGGAAGAGATCGAGCGAAGATGTAGTTTCTGGAGAGATTCTAGTTCGGGGGGACTGAAGTCCAGAGGGGCTGAAGTCCGGATTAGTGCAGACTGTTACCGGAGACCTATTTGTTGAGCAAAAGATCTGTGGATCATATATCTAAGTTGTAAGAGTTGTTTTGTAATCCTAGGCTACGGTCCAACATGTGGCATATGTAATTCATTAAACTATTATAAGAATTGTTCATACTGTTTACCGGTTATGTATTTTGTGGTGTTACCGGTTGCTCTTTCTGTTTTATCTGGTGTTGTGTTACCGGTTACTGGTATATATTTCATGGTGTTTTTGTTTAGGTTGCAAGGTGAGGATGTCCTTCATTGTATCTCCCTGCCTTGACTGCATCACTTACTTTTAAGACTTCCAGTAATCCCAATCTCCATAAATCGGATATGATTACTAGGCTAAGCAGCCATCAATGACAACCCCTTAGTAATCTCCATGCATCTAATATCATCAATCTTCATCGGGGCATCACCAGAATAGTGTCTTTTGCCAATAGGTCCTTGATTTGAGTCCTAGTTGTCCATATAGGCTGTAACTCAACATGTGGTGTCAAAGACAAGCTAGGAGCCCTAAGCATCTATAGTGTGGCTTAAGGGGGATGTTTGAAATAAATCATAGTCTTACTGATAATGAACTGGTTGAAAGGGGCTAGTAGTTCAGTTAATAGAACAATCCAGCAGCAAATAAAAAATCTTAAATTCAAGCCCTTATTGATCTATATAAACTGTAACTCAACAATATTAAAGATCCTAAATTCAAGCCCTAATTGATCTATATAAACTGTAACTCAACAATATAAAAGATCCTAAATTCAAACCCTAATTGACTTATATAAACTGTAACTCAACAATTTAATAAACTACTTTAAAATGGGATACAATGCCATAAAGAACCTATTCAATCCTCGTTTCATCACAATCACCTTGAGCCAAATTACCTTGAAATGGGGTGCTACGCTGCACATTTACCCACTTTGCATCTGGACCCAACCAGTACCAACAGTGCCTCAAAAATATTTTCAATACCTTACCAGTACCCTACACACTAATTAAACAACTAATTGGATCTTAAATTCTTTACTTTTTTCATTGTTATTAGAAAAAATCTGTCGACCACCAAATGAGTATTCGAGCTGCACACTATACGGATGTTCAGCATGATTAAGATATTCATGGATGTATGTTGTTTATCAAATATTGATTTATGTCCCTTTATTTTAACTATAGTGACAGATAGATAAGGCTTGTCACCAAAAAATGCTACCTCTTTTTTGGTGACATTATGGCTGGGCTAATTAGAATCACCACATGACATCATTAATAATGCATGTTGATTCATTTTCTTTAGAGCATGCTGTGGAGTTCCTGCATACTGTGATCGCGGCTGAGACTATCAATTAGCTTTAAGTAAGCCCCAAAAATTTATGGCCATTATAGGGTAGCAAGCTTAATACCATCTTGCATGGTATCAACATAGTAGTAAGTTTCTCCGTTTGATTAGTTAGCAGAAATATTTTACTACACTTGTTGGGTACCATTAAATATGCTCATGGAAACGCTTAATATGGTTGAGTGACGAGTCTGAGTTCTTGTCGGTCTACTTTATAAAGATTGTCCCATAAAGAGAGTTGTATCTAATGGCTGAACCTATTATGTGATCTATGCTTGAGATGAGGGTTATGTTTCTTAGCTGTGTTTTGTTAGTTTATCAATAAAAACTTGTTATATGAACACACTGTATTTAGTCTGAGATGTGGACTTCCTGAAATAGGATTATCTTCTCATTAAATCATCTACACAATGTCACTCATGCTTCACGTATATTGCCAAAGGTGTAAATGATACCTTTAAGTGCACCAAATTTATTCTTAATGGGAGCAGTACAGTGTCAGACCATGTAACATTGTGCCTAAAGGGTGTTGTTCAGTCTTGTTGATATAGAAGGATAAACTCTTACATGGCTTGCATTTAATTATAACTTTTACATGTTGCAGTTATGATTAAAATAATGTGACTTCTTGTTTGTCTTTTTATTATAGTTCATTGGTTTGGAGTATCAGAGAAGAACGCTTCCTCTCAGTTGACAAATGTTCTACAATTTAGATGACACATTTATCTTCAAGAAGATAGTTCTTATTTTGATAGTTGAAATCTTAAGAGAACTACATATGATTTTGGTCTCATTTAGAATATGGCATGTAGGTACTCTTTGGATAAAGGATGCCCCTAGAACTAGGTTACTAGGACAAGTTTAGGGAATAGCTCTAGTATTTAGGGTTCTTTCTAAACTTGATCATCCCTCCTACTTTGGTATGCTTCAATTTTTTTTGGTGTAGATTTCTATTTTTCTAGTGGGTATTTATTTTCCTAGTATCTCTAGGTTTTCTATATGCTTTTTAATTAAATTTGATTAGGTTAATAAGGTGAGTTCTCGTGTGAGGTGTTGGAATTTTTCATGGGAGTTCTATTTACTATTATTGGACATTTTTGGTGTACTCTCTTTATCAGTTGTATCTCCCACTTTATCCCTATATACTTACTATTTTAGCTTGTATTCACATCTTGTAGCCTACTCTTTGTTTCCTCTCCTCCCTGCCATTTTTGCATCTACCGCCTCCAATCTTGAAACTCGCCTCTTGAGCAGTTTATATCACACTATCAGCATTTAACTCCCCTTTGGAACCAAGCTTAGTTACTTCCAGAGTTCCTTAGAAGACTTCTCTCCCAATTCCTCTCCTCCTTTTGCCAACTCAAGTAATGGGAGATGAACCTTAATTTTTTAGAACTGTCTTTAAGGTTCTTGAGTTCTAAAAAGACCCAACCTTACGATCCTTATGATGATTACTGATACCTATCGACCGATAGGTTGGATCGGGAACTTCAACCTCACTTCCACTGATGATCAAGTCCCTGACCTTTCCAAACGACTGATACTCCTATGAAAGCAATGGATCATACTAAGTGATAGAGGAGGTCATGTTTGCATCAATATATCAGAGGATTTGAGAACTTATGGAATCGTGCATTGAAATTTTCAACATGCCAATCACTATGCATTACACTTTTTCCAGGAATTAATCCTATGAAGATTTGCATGTATGTCTCAGTAATGACTAATTAAATAGTGAAAGCCATGCAAATGTGGTAGCATGAGTTAGAGCATTTAATGATGGGTAAAAGCATAAAAATGTGTCACGTTTTAGGCTAACTTATTAGCACAAGTGAATTTAAGTATTTCTGACTAAAAATTAAGTTTAGTCAAACATATGGTCTATAGAGATTCATTATAGCTAAGTTATATATGGGTCATAGCTTTTCCAATTGGAAGTGTCTACTAAATATATATTTTATACCACTTTGGGTCAAATTACCCAAAAAAAATAAAAAATAAAAAAAACTTGATATTTCAACAACTCCTACTCTTATAAATAGGGTAAGTGCACAAAGATGGTGGTAAAAAAGGGGGGTATAAGTGGACACCTTTTTTTTGAAATCAGGTGAACCTGAACTTAGAGGCAAAATTTGAAAGTCATCCACTCAAGATATGAAGATAATCAAAGAACAAATATTGTAGTACTCTGAATCTAGTTTCCAAATTACTAAAATTTTTCAAAATTGGATAAGATTAAGGGGGTCAAATCCTTCGGCACGAAAAAATGACCTTGTTTTTTTTCTGAAAAACATAACATAGCGTCTGACGTGCGCATCAAAAAAGTCATAGTTAGATTTAGTATTTTGACAAATCCTTTGGCAGAAAGATAGTCAAGAGTGAGCACTAGAATATTTGTATCTTTTTGTAATTTTTTGTTGAGTATTTTTTTTTTATGATTTTTTCAATCGAGCACATTCTGAAAATTCGATACCTGTTCATGTGCGAAGCATAAGTTGCACTAAACAAATCGAAAATACAATTTTTTTTTTTAAATTGTAAATAATCAAGTGGACTACAATAATATATAAATTTTTTTAAATTTGGATATGTATATCAAAAGTTATTCGAAAAATGGTGCACCTATGTCTTTGAGAACTATGAAGATACTAGTAAAAGAAATTGAATAATAATATGCTATTGTTGTTCAAATTGAAAAAAAATTATATGGTTAGAAAGCTCAGAAGATGGGTGAAAATATGGTGGAAATTTTAGAAATACCCACTTTATGAAGTGTAAACCTGATGATGACAAAGTCAATAAACCAAGTTGATAAAATAAAACACATCAAAAATGAGAGAAATGGAGGGAAATCAAACTTCCAATCCGTAGCTTTGTCATCCAGACCTATTTCCAAGCCTAAAAAGTCAAAAGCGTGTACGGGTTACTTATGGTTTAAAAAGAGCGTACGGGGTATATATAGTGTAAGAAGCACGTATGCGCTTGTTTCCCTTTAAACAACACGTACGCACAATCTTTACTATAAACAGCGTGTACGCGCTATTGTATAATATGATATTCTATGTATAATATGTGTATATTCATATAATATATGTATAATAGGACATTGTATATATAATATGTTTATATACAAATAATATATTTAACATATATATACACATGTAAGTGTATCGTCTCTCCCTCTCAAACGCATACAAGGTCTCTCTCTCTCTCTCTCTCTCTCTCTCTCTCTCTCTCTCTCTCTCTCTCTCTCTCCCTTCCTCCATACCCCATCCCTCTTTTTCTTCTTCTCTCCCTCCATACCCCACTGCAACTGTGTTTGCACTTCTATAGAAGTAAGTGAATTTATTTCTTATCTGCAACTTCCTCTTTGATTTTTATCATGTATTCTCTCCCTCCCTCTACCTCTCCCTTCCCTCCATGTTCTCTCCCTCTCTCCCTCTCTCTCCCTCTCCCCTTTCGTCTCCCTCTCTTCTCCCTCTCTCCCCCTATCCCCTGTCCCCTTCCTCCCTCTCCCACCTCTCTCTCTCTCTCTCTCTCTCTCTCTCTCTCTCTCTCCCTCCTTCCCTCTCTCCCTCTCTCCCTCTCTACCTTCCCTTCCCCCTCTTTCTCCCTCTCTCCCTCCCTCTACCTCTCCCTTCCCCCCATGTTCTCTCCCCCTCTCCCTCTCTCTCTCTCTCTCTCCCTCTCTCCCTCTCCCTCCTTCCCTCTCTCCCTCTATCTACCTTCCCTCCCCCCTCTTCTCTCCCTCTCTCCCTCCCTCTACCTCTCCCTTCCCCCCATGTTCTCTCCCTCTCTCCCTCTCTCTCTCTCCCCTCTCCTCTCCCTCTCTCTCCCTCTCCCTCCCTCTCTCCTCTCCTCTCCCTCTCCCTCCCTCTCTCCTCTCCTCTCCCTCTCTCTCTCCCTCTCTCTCTCTCTCTCTCCCTCCCTCCTTCCCTCTCTCTCTCTCTCTCTCTCTCTCTCTCTCCCTCCTCTCCTCTCCCTCTCTCCCTCTCTCTCTCCCTCTCTCCCTCTCCCTCTGTCTACCTCTCTCTCTCTCTCTCTCTCTCTCTCTCTCTCACTCACTCTCTCTCCCCCTCTCTCCCTCTCTCTCCCTTCCCTCCCCCCTCTTCTCTCCCTCTCTCCCTCCCTCTACCTCTCCCTTCCCCCCATGTTCTCTCCCTCTCTTCCTCTCTCTCCCTCTCCCCTCTCCTCTTCATCTCTCCCTCTCTCTCCCTCTCTCTCCCTCTCCCCTCTCCTATCCCTCTCCTCTCTCTCTCTCTCTCTCTCCCTTCCCCCCTCTTCTCTTCCTCTCCCTTCCTCCATACCCCTTCCATAACTTTTTTAAGGCTTAGTAGCGCGTATGCGGTACTTATTACTCATAAGCGCGTATGCGGTACTTATTACTCATAAGCACGTACGCGATACTTATTACTCATAAGCTGAGAATACCGTTGGGCTTGCCAACATTTTATGGCCTAGCAGCGCGTACGCGGTTATCAATGTAGCACATACGCGGTTTATAGACATAGTTTTAGTTGCCCAAGAGCCTCAACGGCCTCAAAAGAAGTTTTTAAGGTCATTGAAGGCCCCACTGGAACTGTGTCTGCACTTCTATCACTGTTGTATACATAAAAGTAAGTGAATTTTTTGTTTTTTGCATGATTTCAAATGATTGAATTGTTGTTTTTATTAGTTTTTTGTTTTTGCATGGTTTCAAATGATTAAATTGTGATTGTTTAATAGTTTGATTCCAAAAAATAGTGATAAGATGCATACTTATGGTTATTTATTTATTTTTGAACTTTTCTTTACATATATATGTAATATGATTCTATTTAGGTCAACCGATCTCAACCATGGGAAAGAAAAAGTGAGGAATGATGGAACAACGAGAGGCTCAAAAGGAAAGACAAAGGCAACGTATGAAGAAATTGTGTGACATAAGAACAATGGGAGAAGAAGGTATGTCAACCTCAACATCTCAATTCGATTTACCAAACGAATATAATGCACCTAATGCAATTGAAGAAGAAATATTTGATAATTTACCGTTTGAACCTAATGCAATTGAAGAAGATACCGCATTGAATAATCAATTAAATGATGAACATATTACACCTTCTCTACTTGATGAATTGAATGTACATAATGCACCGATGTTAACACCTCCTAGAATCATTCGTAGGAAACCAAAGTATCTAATTGACATTGATGAGAATATATTGAAGTCAATGCCCAATAAAACAAATGAACGGACTTGTAGGAGAATGGTTAAAATAATATGGCAAAACTATTTTAAAAACTTAAATCAAACCGTAAGATGTCAATTAATTGTTCAAATGATTAAAAATTTGAATTTTAGAGAGACAATGACTCTCAACGTTCTGGTGCTTCAAATGGGATGCATGACAAGGACATGCTGAGCATAAACCTACCCACCCGGACGTGCTCGCGATGTCAGTTTGTGCACACAAGGAACAAAATTTGACCATTGCGAGCGTGAGGGTGCTCTTGCACCAAACACATTGTTGTTTAAATTCATATTATCGATTTTTGTTGTTTATATTCATATTGTTAATTACATATGCAAATATTCATTTAAATTTATAAAAGGGCAGCCACCAAATACATCGAATACACAATAATGAACTGAATACAAGGAGTTTTGTAGGGTTAATTCAACATTTTAGAAATTTTATCAAATCATATTCGATGATTGCAATGCTTTATATCATATATTTTTGTTGTTTATATTCATATTGTTGATTACATATGCAAATATTCATTTAAATTTATAAAAGGACAACCACAAAATACAACGAATACAAAATAATGAACTCATTACACATTTATTGGATCAAATATCGATATTTATATATATAAAAAAAGGCATGTCTGCCAAGTCAATACAAGTATTACAAAAATGTGGCATATGCCATGTCCAAATCGATATACAATAAAAATGTAGAATATATCTACATGTATTGGTCATTCTATGACCAAAACTAACACTATATGATCCTAAACTTTTGGTGGATCATCAAAATCAAGCCTCTTCGGTGCAGTACACGGCTCTATAGATGGCTGTAAAACCACAATTCAAAAGCCAAGTTAGAATTCTTTTGTAGAAAATAGTTCACAATTAACATCATAACTATGCATTTAACTTTAATTCCTTTGCAATTGAAATGTAGATTACCTCATCGGCTGATCCAGGAGCTAATGTCTTCGGTCTCCTCTCCTTGTGACTCTTAGGAGTTTTCTTGAAGACATACTTAAATTGATCCACGTTATGGCCGTACCGCAAAGGAGTCTATTGTAGATTAAATGTACAATTAATACAATGTACTAACATAAATATATCAAAAACACTTAAAAGCTATAATATAGAGAACAATGACGTACCTGTGCCTGAGATGCTTCTCCAATGGACTGAGGATGGCTCACCATCGATGTAGAAACTGACGCTATTACCTATACAAAAAATGTACAAAGATTAAATACAATTAATATAATGATAAGTATTGAAGGTTGAAAACAATTAATTTTACATATCAAACAAAAGTGTATCGGATCCTGAGATGCTTCTCCAGTGCAAGGAGGAGGGTTCGCCATTGACGAAATAGGTATGGATATTTCTTGTATGAAAAAATTATAAGATTATAATATATCACAAGTTCACATGTATGTGTGCATATAATCATGAAATCAAGAAAATAAAGTAGAGATACATACCTCCACCCTCTCTTGATCCGTGGGTGAATCAGGTGCATTCAACATATCCACAAAGCTCAATGGCCGTTGTACATGTAAAATAGACAAAAAACACTAATCAATCTACAAACCCCAAGTAATATATTTTATTTCAACATTTTCAAACAATTGTACAACTAAAAATGTGTTCAATTACCTTCTTCACACGTTTTGGCGTCTTCGAGGAATTTTTTTTCTTAGGACGAGCCCTAGATGTGGAGGGGGTACCCTAAAAACACAAACATGAGATATTAGTACAGATAATAAATTAAACATAATTTTAAAAATCTAAAATGAAATGACTTGCATATTCCATCAAAACAATACATAAAAAGAGTTGTACAAAATATCATACCGTATAGCCTTGTAGGCCAAAATCGATCACTGAGAGCGTGATGTCATCAATCTAGGACATTTCGTCCCCTGTCAACACTTACAAACTAGAAATTGGACCAAGCATTAAAGATAGTTAGTATATCTTGTATTTTTTTGAATTCAAAGTGTACTATTCTATTTTAACATGTTACAAAATTTATACCTCAGGCGTCGAAGTTGCACCTGTGGTAACTGGGGGAGGTGTATGGGATACCGCTATTGCATCCTGAAATGCATATTATTTGTCTCAATTTAAATCAATGTATAAATGAAAATTAATTTATGTAATTACAAAATTAAAGTGACTGATAAATAAAATGTTATGAATTCAAATCGACACACCTGTGTTTGTGGCTCATGGGCAAACACCATGTCCATTAACTCATCTGTCAGCACGACATCCTCAACCGTGTGAGCCTAACATCTACAACCACAAATCATGCATAGATGATATGAGTATCCATCTGCATCAGCTGCATCATCTCTCCCTGAGTATATCCCTGAGCAACTGACACACATATGCTTGATGGGCTCTCTGTCACCCGCTAATGACTCATCATCTAATACAATAGGGTGTGCTAATGATGTCCCATGCTGGATGATGGCACCAGTCAATGATGTGGCCGCCTGAAGAGTCTGTAGCTCCATCGACTCTTTCAGCTCTAATGGGACAGCCTGATGCACCTTGGGTTTGGGTGCTAGGGGGCGGTGACTCTTTGCGGCTAATCACTTACAAGCTCCAGGTCTATCTTGGGCAGAGCCACCACCTCTACCATGAAACTCTCTCATGTCAAAATAATTTGGGCACACATTGAGCACAAACTCACAATATATTTTTCTCAAAAAATATAATGTCACCTCATAATTATTACAAGGTGGATCGTCAAAGACCATCCACCACCTCTGCCAAAAAAGATTCTTTATCTGCACATTGGTACACCAATGTATGAGAAACCTCTTTGCATTAGGAGGTAATGACTGACCAATTTTGGGGTCAACAAAAAGGGCACATATTTGTTGTTTAGAAATATTTTTGTTTTTAACTCCATCGTATGATAGCCCATTGGCATAGAATTGACGACGCCTATCCCTAAAGCTTCCCCATTTGGTAATTTCTGTGGAAACAACTATGGTACCACTAGCTAATGTTTCTAAGCTAGTGGCGAGGGATTGATGATGGTGAAATTCAGAAGTTTTCAATTTTACAATCAGTCTATTGATTTTGGATGTATTTTGCCCTAACTGATTAATTAATTCTTCCTGTGTTTCGGTTGTGCAGTCAAAAGGAGGAATTGGGGGTTGTTCTTGTGTGTTTTCAGGAGGTGCATTTGGTTGTTCTAGTGGGTTTTCAGGAGGTGCATTTCGTTGTTCTTGTTCTAGATTAGAAGAATCTGGTTTTTGAAACAAAAAAGGAAAAAACCTAATCAAAATTAATGAAATTAAATTCAAAATGTAAAATAAATTGCATAAACCAAAAAGAAAGACAAAAATAAACAAAAACTAATCTTGATCCATAGCCTGGAGGACAAATTTAGCACCCTGTTCGTGGTTTAGGTTAGAAAATGGGAAAAAAACAAAGTAAAAAATGTGCTTTTTGGGTAAATGAGGACCCAGTTTTTTTTAAAAACTTTTTTTATCAGGCACTGCATACGCAGTTTTACTAGGATTATTAGCGCATGTGTGCTAATTTTCCTATAAGCAGCGCGTACACGCTAATTTTCCTAGGGGTAGCATGTACGTGCTCAGTTTCCTAAATGCAACACGTATGCGCTACCTTTTCTAGGCTCAGGAAGAACAAACCTAAGCGTGTACGCAAGAATTTGAAATTTTAAACCACATACGCGCTGCCTATTTTTCCAAGGTTTTTTTGGGTGGTGTCCACTTTTATGACCACCATCTTTGTGCACACGCCCAATAATATTTTTTTTGAAATGTGAATTTTCTAAAAATATATATTTTTTAATATTTTAATTAGTTTTTATATTTTATATTTTATTTTTATTGAAAGTAGATTATTAGCACTAAAATGTGTAGTGTCGTAAATTGTACACCCTTAATTGGGTGGTATAATTGCATGCTTAGGTTTGCACTTGCCTTAGTGTGTCGCATTTTGCATTTTAAAATTCCCTTTGAGCATTTAATTAATTAAATATAAAGTTTTCTTTTATCACTTCAGACATCATAAAATCAGGCCCTTAATCCTAAGTGTGCCCCTTTTTATTTATCGTTTTAATCAATTAATTCATCAAAGCCCTAATTAAGTCCTATTTTAAATTTCAAGGCCCGATTTAGCACATCTAAACATCTTAAATCATCGCAACCACTTAGGGATCACCTTATAATCACAATATCTTGCATCCCTAGAAATTTGGAAAAAAGTTGATAGGACTGGTGTGAATCACACCAGTCCCAACTTTTTCTCCTTGAATTTCAGGATCATGTTTTGGTGGTATTATAATGTTTAAATTTGCGAATTGATATTTAGGTTGGCCTTTGATAAAAAACAAAGTTAGGGTTTCATATATATAACCTTTCCTTTCCTCATTTGAAGGACCCATTCTCTAGAAATTGAAGAAGCTACTTATGAAGTGAAAGTGTAGGTTATGTGAAGTCTTCAATCAACAAATCAAGCATTCATCAAGTCTATATTAACCATTTTCATCATCAATTGAAGCTTTGAAGATATTGAAGAATAATAGATCATTGACTATTGATTGGCTTGTACCTCTCCCTTATTTGGTATGGTTTCATGTCTTCATATGAGTTTCAAAACACTTATTTTCAGATCTACATTATTGCATTTTTTATTTGAAGCTCATTCTCATTTACAATATGTTCATTTAGGGTTTTATGCTCTTTACGTATGATAGAACTCTAATACTTTCATTTTAGCATATTTAGTCCATCTTATACACACATAAGGTTCTAGCAGACACATATTTCAATACATTATTGACTATTTGTGGAGGTGGAAATCACCAAAACAAGGGGTTTGACTAAGGAAAAACCCTATATAGCCATCCAAACACCATTTTTCAAGTTGTAGGTGTAGGTACACAAATCCAACAAACACATGACTTTCAGGAAAGATAGAATCTACCAATACAAACCTAGATCCAAAAGAAGGTTCCCAATCTCTGGGATTGGAGCGCCCAACGCCTAGGTCAAGGACCAGAGCACCCAATGGCCAGGTCCAAGACCAGATCACCTAGCGCTCAGGTCCAGGACTAGAGTGCCCAAAACCACATGGTCCTCTACAGTTTGGTGTTTTCTATGGCAATTCAACATTTTTGGACTTCAGGGTGGAGTTTCTAGGCAACTAGCTCAGTTCAATGACAAGGACCAGAGTGCCCAATGCCCTAGTCCGACTCAGTTCAGCTCAATTTCTAGTGATAGGTGCACTTATGAGTTTCATTTCTAGTTTTGTACTTTGTGTCTCAATTTTAGATCTACATTTTCTTGTGTTTTAGTTTATATTTGCATTTTTAGATATCTCCTTAGCTTAGTTTGTCATACAATCACATTTTTTAGATCTCCTCTTCATAGTAGCAAAAGAATAAAAACCCTAAAGATATTCCTTGACTCTCTCTCTTTCAAGAAGTAGTCAAAGTGGATCATCTCCTTATACTATTTCGTATTATAATGTGTGAATCAGAGTGATATTAGGTCCTAATTCATGTGATTCCATTTTCATCCTACACAAAATGTAAGGTTGATTATCTTGTCAAGGAAAACTTCTAAAATTTATTTAAATTTTTTGAAAAAAAATATGATGCAGTAGAGAAAAGAATCTATGTCAAGATGATACAATTCTTTTCTAATTTGGATAAATAATTAAGAAAAAAGGTGGTGGCGATTGGAAAGAGTTATATTTAAGCACATGCAAATTTTTAAATTTATTGAAAAATATATATTTCTAAAAAACAGTAAAAAATATATCCATGCATTAAAGTTTCAAGTTATCAATATACACAAAAAAATTGGAGAGAAATAGGCAAAATTTACTAAATAAAGTGTGGAATCTTTTGTAACTTTAATTTCAACATTTTATCAACAACTAAATTATAGTGTCGACTTTATAAAAGACTACATTCAAATAATTTTTTAGAATTTTGTTAAAATTACAAACATAAAGTAGATAAAAGAATATTAATTTATTAGTTTACATCATTTCAAAATTCAAATTATATATTTCACTTTCTATTGATTTAATTTTAAAAGTTGAATCAACATTGGCCAAATTTCTTTTATAAAAGTGTGACACAACTTTGTACTTTTACCCTGATGTCATTTCTTGCAGAAGGCATTTAATATGTTTTCACTTGTTCATTATGACCTTTGAAGTTGGCCGAAGTAACATATCAACATGATTTATTCTTCTCATAATGATTCTACCCCATAATGATCAGTTTCTTGTAGTTAACCTTGATTTAAATTGGTCAGAGAATGAACAAAGATATATTATACTTAGATTATATGCTCTTGTGTGGAAGCAACGAACTTGTTTTGCAAGGTATAGGGAGACATTGACATTGTTGGGAGAGATAGAAAGGCAAGATGATAATTACAACCATAATTACAAAAGGAAATTATTGCAGCTAAAAATCTAGACAACTAGTTCAACAATTGGAGTGTAGAAATGGTATGTAGAGGAGATGGACCACCGATAATGCAACCAGATATGAAATTCACCGAAAATCCATAGGAGGATATACTTATTGGATTGACCAACTCATATTGTCAATGCAAGCGCAGTTATGATGATAACATGCCGATGATTTTTGTGCTTGATGAGGAAGAGGAGAAAGCTGCAAGACATGATGCCTTCTTTCAAAGGGATCTTGACATGCAAAGGAATCCCACTCCACCTAGTGTTTGAGTACTAGTTAGAATAGTTATGATAGGTTTCCAATTTTAGCTTTGAATTGTGAACTCATGTAATGCCCCATGTGCTTTAAGATAGCTGGGTTAGTGCAGGATCAAGGGGGCCAAAAAGTGGCGATGTGAAAAAAATAGCCTTCTTCACTCGCCTAAAAATGTGAAAATCCGTGTTGACTTTTTGCTTGGCCTGGGTGTCAGTATACCTTGGCCTGGTAATTACCTATGCAAATCAGATATCCAATTTTTATTTGTAATTTTAATTTAAAAAATATATTATATGTTACATATTATATAATATATAATCTATTATTATATTATATAATATATATTATATAATAATATTACATTATATATAATATAATAATGTAATATTATATTATATATAACATAATAATGTAATATTATATTATATATAACATAACAATGTAATATTATATTATATTATATTATATATATTATTATAATATAATATTATATTATATATATTATTATAATATAATATTATATTATATTATAATATAATATAATATTATTATATTTGTATATGGTGAAAATGGATAACAATAATAACGATATTGAAAGGCTAAATGAATTCAACCACAAAACCCTAGCCTAACAACAACAAAGATCCACCATAACATATGAAGATTACCTAAGACAATGCAAATCAAACGAAATCACAAAGATTATACCATCACATGTCCAATAGGGTTTGGATCTCCATTCTTCCTATCTCCATTGATCTTGCTTGATATATTTGCTCTCAGATTTTATGTGCACAAGAGCTCAACAAAGAACGGAATGTGGTTGCAAGTAGGATCATAATGTAGTCAATTGATCAAGTAGCTAGTTAGGTCATTAGGATGATTGATTAGGGTTTGATAATGAAGAAAGCATCTCCTTATATAGAAGACACAATATGAAATGGAGGGATAAGATTGAGAGGTGTAAAAGGAGGTCGGCTATGATTAGAGGGTAGGTAAAAGAAATAATAAAATAATGAAAGGGGTAGGTAGTGTATGAATTAAGAGATGAATGACATGTGTCATGGGTAGAAAAGGTTAATGAATTAATTAAATAAATAAAGATTTATTTAATTAATAGAAGAAATGGGATAATTAAATAAATAAGATATTTATTTAATTTAGGAAAAGGATAATTTAAATAAATAAATGTATTTATTTAAATGAGAAGTAAGGCTAGAAGAGGATAAATGAATTAATTAAATAAATAAAGATTTATTTAATTAATAGAAGAATTAGGCCTATATAATTAAATAAATAAAATATTTATTTAATTAGACTGGACAATTTTGGGTGTCTACATTTTGCCCCTCTTTGAGACAATGCGGCTTGTCGCGTTGTTTCAAAGAAGATAATATGAACTGATACAAAGTTGCCCCAAGATGGGAATGGTATGCCCCCTCGAGAGATTGGATGAAAATGTGTGAAAAGACCACAGACAATCTCTCGATAAGAAAGAAAGGCTAGAATGGGCTGATTGGATAAAGTGACAAAGTCACAGGATAAAGAAGACTGAGGGCTAGGGTAGTCTATAAGATAGACCACGAGGAAAAATACATCCTCATTGTCATCTACACCTCCAAAAGATTAGAGTGCAGAGCGAGATAGAGCAGCAGCAGTCAGCAGCGATGGCCTTTGTTCACAGATTCGATCGCATTCGCCAATTCCAGAGGCCAGCAGAGGCAGGAGAGTCGGTAAGTACCACAAAACTGCCTCGTACTTTGTTGCATTTATTGTTGTCATTAATGCATGCTAGGTAATGTAATAAATGCACTTAGAATAGGGTCCAAAATATGTCAAAAATGTGTAGGCGTGTCTGCATTGGTGCTAGGCACGTCTATGCTCGTGAGGCATGTCTGTGTTTGTGCCAGGCGCGTCTATGATGAAAAACACGTCTGTGCCAAATGCAGCCGCGTCTGTGATGTGTAGGCGCGTCTATGCCAAAAAGGCACGTATGTGTCTCCCAGGTGCATCTATGTAGAGAATAGGCACATCTGTGTGTTTTAGGTGCGTCTATGTAAAACAAGCACATTTATGTAGTCTTCAAGCGTGTTTATGTCAGGAAAGTGCATTTGTGTCCAAAAAACGTGAATGTTTGTCTTCTAGGTCAAATCGACAGTTCTGTGATGAACATACGCTGTCGATTGGATAAGCTGCTGAGAGGATATACTCAAGCAGGTCCTCTAGGGAAGACTAGGATAACAAATAGGGCTAGGATTGACAATTCTATGATAGAACATACGTTGTCAATTAGGAAACTACTCAAAAGGATTCACTGAAGCAGAGGCCCTAAGATAGGATAGATCAAGGCACTTTGTGATGAATAGTGAGTACCAAGATATAGTACTTTGTGATGAATAGGGAGTACTAAAATAT
This sequence comes from Cryptomeria japonica, assembly GCF_030272615.1. Lineage (NCBI taxonomy): Eukaryota > Viridiplantae > Streptophyta > Pinopsida > Cupressales > Cupressaceae > Cryptomeria > Cryptomeria japonica. Next base: position 50,744,720 of record NC_081408.1, read on the forward strand.
GAGCAGCACTTTGTGATGAATAGTGAGTGCAAATGTGAGCAGCACTTTGTGATGAACAGGGAGTGCCAAACACGTAGTACTTTGTGATGAATAGGGAGTACCACTAGGATAAATAGCAACACTTTGTGATGAACAGTGAGTGTCACTAGGATAGAAGCAACACTTTGTGATGAACAGTGAGTGTCACTAGGATAGAAGCAACACTTTGTGATGAACAGTGAGTGTCACTAGGACTGACATGATTGATTTGCTTGACTGTAGGAGTATTTGCCTATGTTGGAGTCATGGGAGAGATTCCTGTCGACACAGAGATTGCAACTTGAGCTGACCTTTGAGGACTGAGCTACGATTGAGGCTATGGGTCTGAGACATATTCTATATGTGCTTGAGTTTTGGGTGATCATGGGATTGCTGATTGCACTGGCGGAGAGGTGGCACTCTGAGACTTGTACTTTCCATTTATCGATGGGGGAGATGACGATCACCCTCGAGGATGTATACAGGATCCTGAGGATACCAATCGATGGGGAGCTGATTCCCTATGATTGAGATGGAGACAGGGAGGCCGTGAGACAAGTGTTCTGGGACCCAGGACTGGAGATGAGGGCAGGACATGTGGCATGGGATACCATGACATGGACAGGATTAGCACTACCAATAGTGTTGGCAAGAGTTATCAGTGGGTTCCTCTGTCCGGATAAGGCGACACGAGGGGTGGTTGCAGAGGACACAGGGGCCAGAAGAGATGATCTTGGGGTGGGTCCTTCGGGGGCTCAGATTCCGTCGAGGCCAGGCGGCTCCGAGGGAGGGAGTTCATCATAGTCATAGAGGGCTCCCTATGTATTAGTATTGTATCATTTTTTGTATGATGATGTAGACACCTTCGGGTGATTGTAGCCATATGATTTTGACATCATTGTATCATGACACTTTTGATTATATATATGAGATGATTCTTCTTTGTGGCAGCTATATGCATGTGTACCTATGTAATGAGATGTTTCATGATGTATGTTTTATGTGATTCTTATGACATGGATGCAAATATGTATATGATGCAATGCAATATATTTTTTTGTTCTTTTATGTTTTTAATATGTTATGCCAATGTGAATGTATGTAATGCAGATGAATATGATAATGCCAATGTAAATTGTGCTAACAGGTGTTGTGTGCAGGATGTGATACAATTGTGATATCTATATATATGTATGAAATGCTTAATATGTGGGAATGCAGGTGCAACTACATGAAATGCGAATATTTTTGGTGTGTCATTATACTTAGTCATGTGATAGTAGGCTACGCGGTCTTGAGAAGGACGATGGAGGTCAATCAAGAAAGGGGATGGAAAACAGAAGATATGAAAGTGAAAAGAGCTTCTTGTGCATTATCATCATTGAGCTTTATTATGGCAAGTAGGTTATGACAATCGAGGTATATGTTTGACCCAGAAAGTCATTGTACCTGTTTGCATGGAGTTAAGACAGTCTCAAACAAGGAATGCCCCAGTTCACACTAGACTCACAGTGTCCTCATATCCTTGGACAAGTCATAGTGTACGTTAGGAAATAGGAAATCATCACAAGCAAGTATCAAAACATTAGTCATTAGCTCAATCACGAAAGCAAATTGCAATGATCTATCCTAAACAACATTCAATAGAGACATGAAAACAAAGCATACAAAACTAAATATTATGCAAACCAGATGACGATTTGAATGCTCCTTCCATGCGGCTCCATTGTTCTTCTTTCCTCTTCAAATAGTTTGGTTATGGATCTCACCTACAAGTGCACATACATAATTGAAAGCAAGTAGACAAGATTATTGATCAAGAGTACTCGAAATATGATTGACTAGAAATTTGATAGTCTAATTACCAATTAGCTTTGATTGATGAAGATCATCCAATTTATAGATAAATTGGAGATAGGATCAAATTTAGCGTGAAATGGATATTAGAAGTAATTGATTTCAAAATGGGAAAAATGAGTGAAAAGAAGAAGGTTATGACACTTTCTATGTCATAAATTATGACATATTGCCAATGCAAAGCTTAGAGGACTAGAACCCTATGACATCTTGCTATGCCAAGAGTATGATGCATGAAGCACAAAAATAGGGAGCACTGAAGACAAGTTAATTAGGTGGAAATTAAAATTAGGAAATTAGAAAATAGGTGGAAATTAGGAATTAGGAAATAATGAAATTAGAAATTAGGTAAATTAATTAATAATGTGTCATTTATTAATTAATTCACAAAGAGGAATAATTAGCCAATTAAATGAACATTTAATTGTAATGAGAAGACTTAGGATAAATAAACAATTGTCCTGTATCTTCAATTTTCCTTTGACAGCCTCTAACAATGCATTAGGATCTACATAACTATCTGATTTGGCTTCTTTATTGACTGGGACTTGCTGCTGAGGAGTATCCTTTAGGGTAGCACAGAATTGAAATGGATTAGGATCTCCTAGAATTGTTATCTCAGTTCCATTGTAAGGATATTTTAGACATTGATGATAGGTGGATGGAACTGCTTTCATTGCATGGATCCATGGACGGCCAAGAATCATATTATAAGGGAGATTAAGGTCTAGGACTTGTAGGAAAGTGTTTTCTGTCACTGGACCAACTTTGATAGGCAATGTAATTATCCCTTTGGATGGGCATTCAGCATCATCATATGCTTTGATTGTTATTCTTTTGGAAGCATCAATGTCATTTTCTGTATATCCAAGGCCAATGACCACTCTCAAGGTACAAATATTAAGACCTGCTCCGCCATCTATCAAGACTCGTCGAATTTTGCAATTATGGACAAAGACTTCAAGGTGCAAAGGATCGTTATGAGGGAGCTTATCAGGTGAGATATCATTATCAGAAAATGCGACATTTTGGGAAATAGCTAAATGTCCAATCCGGGCTTGAAACTGGTCAACATCAATATCTGTCGGGACAGTGGACTCAATCAAAGCTTTGTCTAGGACTGCATGATGCATGGGAGACATTTTCAACAACTCAAGAATGGATATTTGTGCAGGTGTTTTTCCTAGATGATCCAAAAGATTATACTGACTTGCAGGCATTGGTTTGGGAGGAGCTACAGGAGCTCCTTTCAAGACTATTTTGGATTGACGAGTGGTGACCGCGCAAGAAGGATCTTGTCATTTTATTCTCAAGGTGGAAACATACTCATTTGACGCATGAAAACAATTAATAACATTGTTGTAGCGTCCTAAAATTGCGACACTTGCAATTTTGACTGCATTTCGGTCTTCACGATGGCGACGCAACACGCAACCTAAATGGAGACCTCGAAACCTGATTATGACACTGAAAACTACATTTTCTTGCACCTTGGACTGAACCTCCTTTGCACCCTGCTGTCCCGGGAGGTGGGACCAGAGCGCCCAGCGCCCTGGTCCTTCAGGACCAGGGCGCCAGCGCCTTGGTCCCTGGGCCTACTTTGGGCCCGGTCTCCTAAGGGGTCTCGGGTCTTTTTGTTTGCAAATTGGAAATTACATTCCCTGGTCGGCCTAAGGTCAGGAAAATCAGTCTTTTAACCCTAATTGACAAGTATATAAACTACATTTTTCTCTCTCATTTGGGATGAAGAGGATATGTGTACAAAGCATGGAAATTATACTCAAGCATTCAAGCATTCAAGCATTCCTTCAAGCAATTGATCATTTCAAGTCTCCATTCAAGGCTAAGTGTTGCATTCAAGACAAGGATTCAACCATTGAAGAGGAGATCACATACTACATACTACAACAACATACAACATCTATACCTTCGCACATAAGGATACAAACATCCTTAGAACAAGGTATTAGTACTTGTTTTACAGTTATTTACATTTACAACACTTGCTCATTTCTTGGTTAATTCCAAAACCAGGGTTTGACCTAATGGCAAACCCCTAATCCCTAACCCCCCAATCGTCTTTGCTTTTCTGTGTGTAGGTTGCAGGTACACGGCTGAAATTGAAGATCTGGAACCCTTGTGCAGAGACGAATAGATCCCCCTTCGTTTCGCGGATTTTTCGGAGGACCGTGGCGCTCGGGCGCCATCGTCTAGACAACTTTTGCTCAAATTTGCAGGACAGCGCCGTATCGACATTTTACTGCTAATTCCAAGTCCGCAGCTTCATACTATATCCCTAACTCAGTTTATAAGCGAGTCTTTATCACTTTCTATGCATTCCTAGCCTAATTCTCCTATGCACATTCTTTACAAAAGAGGGTAGCCTTGCTTTCTTAACCCTTGAAACTCATTTAGCATCCAATCTTGCATTGCGTGGGATTGGATCTTGTGGGTTTCAACCCCTCTTTTGAATGTAAAGTCTCTCCCCTAAGTGAAAACCATCAACCCTAGTGAATCTCCCTTCTCTCTCCTTGGAGTTGGAAGAGGGGAGAGCAACTAGTGTTCGATCGCGATTTTCCGCTTTACATTTTGGTGAACCTGATGTGAACATCCTTTCTGATTATTCATAGTTAGATCTGAAAATTGGATTCCTTGATTACATTTCCATGTTTGATCTTTTGCAAAATTTTAGAGGTTAATTGCATAAAAACCCTAAATTTTCTTGTTAGTAATGAAACTTGTGAAATGTTTAATTATTAATGCTTGTTTCAGATCTGCCCTTCTATTACAAATTATCAATTCATATTTGTGCTTTAATTTTGAAAATTAAGTGGTTAAGTGTTAAAACCCTAATTTTTGAAACCCTCTTGAGTCAACCTTTGTCTGACAATTTCACTGATCAAAACATCTCCAAATCAGTTGTAACTTTGGATTCTGCAATAAAATCACAATATCTTTCATCCCTGAAAATTTGGAAAAAAGTTGCGAGGACCGTGTGCACTCCGAGCGCCATCGTCCCTGACATTTTTTCCGAAATTTCGGGAGCTAGATCTTACTGTATTTTCCTGCTAAAATCCAGAATTTTGGCTGATTTTGTCAAGTATAACACTTTCAAAATTACAGTCAAAGTTGGTCTTGTGATTGCTTGGATTAAGGCTTCTAAACATTCAAAAATCACCGAAATTGAAATTTTGTGTCAAAATTGTGTTCTTACTGTCCTAAATCTGAAAGGTGTGTTTGCATTCATTCGAAATTTCAGTGCTTTATTCAAATTCTTACAATTTGTGACTTTTGAAATTAAGTACTTAATTACAACAACTTTAATTTCCGCTTTCAAAATTGAATTTTGCGTGAAATTGAGTCAATTTTTAAATTTCAAAACTTGCATTGCTTTTGACATTCCCTCTAAAATCATAACATTCAAAATTTCAGTTTCCCTCTCTTTTTCAAAATTCAAATTTTTGCATTTTTCGACAATCTTGGTAGGGTTCAATTTCGAGATTGCAACTTTAATTTGGCCTATCTACAGATCGTAAAATCACTCAATTTTTTCAGATTGGCTTTAAAATCATCATACCTTTCATCCCTGCAAATTTCGAAAAAAGTTGCAAGGACCATGTTGCACTCCAAGCGCCACGGTCCCGGATATTTTTTCCGAAATTTCGGGAGACTGTCGTGATTGCATTTAACAACTTAAATCCAGAAGATTGGCTGATTTTACTGAAAATTGCTACCTCTAAATTCAAAATCTTCTCTCTCTTTCTAGTGCATGAGTTTGACAACAATAAGCCCTACTTACACTATTCCCGTTAGACGAAGCCGTAGAATTAAGTCTTTCCAAGGTTTAATTACCGAGGAGATGGAACCTAATTTGAATAGCCTTTTTAACGAGGACATGGGTAATTCCTCTAATCCTCCTAATGATGAAGAAGCTCTCCATGAGGTTTCTGAAGAACAACTTTCGAAATTGGATAACCAATTTGACGATTTTCGACAATGGATGTCTCAAGAATACCCTGATAGTCAAGCTCTTCCTTTAATTGAGGGTCTAAAACGTATGCTTCAAAGTGATAAGAATGGAATTGATATTTTGCGTGGTATTGCACACATTGTGGATTCGAATGTGATGCCTATGAAGAGTTGTGCTGAAAATTTGGGTTATACACAACCTCCTACTCAAGTCAATCATTCTATTCCTTTGATGACTTCTATTGCTAGCATACCTACCTTTACATCAAACATAATGGCTACTTCTACACAAGACATTCCTCCTGTGATCACCAGTCATGGGGGCAACCCTTCTTCTTCAATTAACCCTCTTCCTTCATTTAATCCGACTTCTTCATTCATTCCTTCAATGAGTGTCCCTATTATATCTCCACAAATGAACATGACGCAAGGGGGCAATTTGTTTAATCATTCCATTCCTCCTTGTAGTATTCCTCCTGTCCAATCATCTCCTATGACTAATTATCATAGAGTCCCACCACCTTACTCTTTACCTTCTTTCAATAATATAACACCTCCATCTCAATCTAACACATCTAATATGAATTCTTCGACTGAAGCAACCATTAACAATCTTGCACAAACTGTCTCTTCTTTACAACAACAAATTGCCTCCATGAATCAATCTAAGTTTAGTGTGCCCACATTTGATGTTGCGAGCCCACTTTCTCTTGACATTGTTCGAGCTATCCCTCCTAAACATGTTGAAATCCCGCATTTGGAGCTTTATAATGGTAAAGGTGATCCTCTAACACATGTTAAGACTTTTCAAACAATATGTACTGATTTTGCTTATGACCAAAGGTTGCTTGCAAAATTGTTTACTAGAACATTAAGAGACAAAGCCCTACAATGGTATTGCTCGTTGCCTTCCTATTCTATTACTTCTTTCAAACAACTTGCAAATGCTTTCATTCAACAATTTCAAAACAATATAAGTCCTAAAGTTACTTTGATTGATTTAATGCATTGTAAACAAGGTGTTAAAGAAAAAGTGACTGATTTCATTGGTAGATATAAGCATTTGTATGCTCAAATTTCTTTTCCAGTGCCTGACAATGATATTCAAAGAATCTTTATTTCTAATTTACAAAAAGATATTCGAGACAAACTTCTGTTTTCTGAGTTTACTTCTTTCCAACAGTTGTGTGCAACTCTTCACAATTATCAACTGACTGTGAGTCAAATGGAACAATCACATCCTATGACTCCGAGTGATAAGGGTGATAGTAGTCAACAACCATTTGGGAAGTTTAAACCGAACAGAGATTCCATCAAATTCAATGAAAACATCATCAACAACAATGTGAATGTAGCATCAGGTGTGCCTCTTATTTCTAAATTTTTCAAGAAAGAAAGAAAGTATACTCCTTTGAATGAATCATTGCATAGTATTATGAATAAGTTATTAGAACAAAATGTGCTTACTCTTCCTCCTATAAGGCAAATTGATCCTGCAAAGATTACTTCACCTTATTTTGATAACAAAGCTTTTTGTCAATTTCATTGTCAGCCTGGGCATGATACTGAAAAATGTTTTTCTTTAAAGGGTAAAATTCAAGATTTGATTGATAATAACACTATTTCTGTTTCTGGAGTGAATGATAAAGGCAATACATTTGTAGCTCCTCCTAATCAAAATCTTCAGATTTTCACTGATCCATTACCTTCTCATACCTCTAATGCAATTGAGGCTAATGATTCCTCTCTCTCATCTGATGGTCTTGTGTCTATGACTCCGAATGTGATTAACTTTGTAGAGCAGCAAGAAAACCCTAAAGAACCTTCCATCACATTTGATTCCAGTGAAACCATTAGGGCACCTGATGGTCCTTTATACATAGTTGCAAAAGTCAAGAATACACCTTTCCGTGGAGTGCTTATTGATCCTTCTTGTATGGTTAATATCATTACTGAAGAATTTCTTTTTACTTTGCAATTGAATCAAGTGATCTATGACAAAACAGATGTGGTTGTGAAATTGTTTGATGCATTTTCTTCTCCTACAATTGGTTCTATTACATTGCCTATTGAGGTCCATAACAAATCCCTTGATGTGAACTTTGCTATTATTCCTTCATCCGAACAATTTCGTGTGAAGCTTGGCTATCCTTGGCTATCTTCCATGAAAGCTATTGCTTCTCCTATTCATAAGTGTTTGAAATTTCCCCATAATGGTTAAGTTGTTACTGTCAATCATAGTCTCTTTAAACCAGCTGAAAGAACTTCTAGCGTTCCTATTGATTACTTTTGGCCTAAACAATTCCAATCTCTTCCTCCGCGAAGTGATCATCTTTTCAAATCTTATCAAAAGTGGAAAACGGATATGATCCTATCTCTAAGTGAACCTAGAACACCTAAACTTGACATTCCTATCATTCTTGAGAAGGAAGTTCTTCCTTTGAAAGATAAAACTAATATCTTTCCTCAAGAAGATTCCCAACCCATCCCCATGGATGTGACTATGCCTATATCTAATAAACTTCCTAAAAGTAGACCTATCCCTCCTCGTCATGATGGACTTGGTCTCCTTCCTAAACCGAGTATTCCTCCCTTATATGGAGCAGTTCCTCCTCCTTCCTCTTATGGAGAGAAGAGACCTTCCTCTTCTCCTATTGTTCAGCCTAAGAGACCACAACCTAAACACCCAAGTGATAAGGATGAGAACATTCCTCCTCCTCAATCTTCTCAACTTCCTACTAAGACTAGATGAAATCGTTCTGCACGTGAATGCCGGCGAAAGCGTCATCTTAGAGCTCAAACTTTGCAATCCCCAAAAACACCTTCAACAAGCATTATTCCATTTTCTCCTCAGCCGGACATTTAGCCTAAATCTCCTAAACATAAGATGCATGATGGTCTTGATCCTGTGCGAGTCAAAAATCCTATTTTTATAAATCTTGATGATGATATAGATGAAAATGTTATTCATGATGAAAATGTTACTTCTCTTGCTTCTGATAGTGAATATGAACTTGTTGATATTGATAACCATTTATCTAATGAATTTTCTAAAGCACTTATCCTAGCTCCTAGACAAGAACAACGTGGCTTGGAACATGAACATAGCCCTTGTTTGGATCTTGTGATAGCTCCATCTGCTGTGTTGGATGTTCCTCCTCTAGCGTGTTCCCTGCCTTCCCAAAATATTGATCAGCAAGATCGGGGGGTAGATGACGTGCTAGACTAGTTACATTAGCATAGCAAATTCTCTCCTCCTCTCTTGTGTTACTTCTTCTATATGTTATTCTCATTCTTCTATTTGTTGTCCTTGGTGTTGTCTACTTGAGGACGATGCAAAGCATTGAGATCTCTCGATCTCTCTCATGTTGACTCAAAAGACACATGTGTTCCCTTCTTCTAGGTGACCTTCCTTGATTGGGGAATGAAGAACAATTATGCATACATACATATGATATATATACAAGAATTATCATACAGCATACTGACCCCGAGGAAAGCGAAGTCACCTCGTGCTTTGTGTTTTGTGTCTATTATCCTTGGGTTTATCTCACACTTGGGGGCTAAATCCTTGCGATAACGTGCTCCTTTCCTTTCTCATTTCTTATGTGTATCACTACGTTAAAACAATCACCCCCGGTGAGGCGTGTGCGATCGCTTTAACGTAGGGGGGCATACATCCCGTCCATATCTTTTCAAGATACTTGAAAATTTCTTGGCAAATTTAGCCTTGCCTTGAAAATTTTTTAATATCTTTCTTGCATGACTCATAGTGAGGGAACCTTACTATTGACAGTCATGGTTCTCCCTCGTGATCTTCCCTTTTACTTTGTCAATCGAAGTCGTAAGATCCTTAGTCCACTGGGGGCTTGGTGTGTCTTTCCTCCTTGACGTGGTGAAAGTCTTTCAATATTGTTTCCTTGTACTTTACCGGAAGTATGAGCATACATACTCCCGCTAAAGTGGGGGCTAAATGTAGCGTCCTAAAATTGTGACACTTGCAATTTTGACTGCATTTCGGTCTTCACGATGGCGACGCAACACGCAACCTGAATGGAGACCTCGAAACCTGATTATGACACTGAAAACTGCATATTCTTGCACCCTGGCCTGAACCTCCTTTGCGCCCTGCTGTCCCGGGAGGTGGGACCAGAGCGCCCAGCGCCCTGGTCCCTGGGCCTATTTTGGGCCCGATCTCCTAAGGGGTCTCGGGTCTTTTTGTTTGCAAATTGGAAATTACATTCCCTGGTCGGCCTAAGGTCAGGAAAATCAGTCTTTTAACCCTAATTGACAAGTATATAAACTACATTTTTCTCTCTCATTTGGGATGAAGAGGATATGTGTACAAAGCGTGGAAATTATACTCAAGCATTCAAGCATTCAAGCATTCCTTCAAGCAATTGATCATTTCAAGTCTCCATTCAAGGCTAAGTGTTGCATTCAAGACAAGGAGTCAACCATTGAAGAGGAGATCACATACTACATACTACAACAACATACAACATCTATACCTTCGCACATAAGGATACAAACATCCTTAGAACAAGGTATTAGTACTTGTTTTACAGTTATTTACATTTACAACACTTGCTCATTTCTTGGTTAATTCCAAAACCGGGGTTTGACCTAATGGCAAACCCCTAATCCCTAACCCCCCAATCGTCTTTGCTTTTCTATGTGTAGGTTGCAGGTACGCGGCTGAAATTGAAGATCTGGAACCCTTGTGCAGAGACGAACAGATCCCCCTTCGTTTCGCGGATTTTTCAGAGGACCGTGGCGCTCGGGCGCCATCGTCTTGACAACTTTTTCTCAAATTTGCAGGACAGCGCCGTATCGACATTTTACTGCTAATTCCAAGTCCGCAGCTTCATACTATATCCCTAACTTAGTTTATAAGCGAGTCTTTATCACTTTCTATGCATTCCTAGCCTAATTCTCCTATGGACATTCTTTACAAAAGAGGGTAGCCTTGCTTTCTTAACCCTTGAAACTCATTTAGCATCCAATCTTGCATTGCGTGGGATTGGATCTTGTGGGTTTCAACCCCTCTTTTGAATGTAAAGTCTCTCCCCTAAGTGAAAACCATCAACCCTAGTGAATCTCCCTTCTCTCTCCTTGGAGTTGGAAGAGGGGAGAGCAACTAGGGTTCGATCGCGATTTTCCGCTTTACAATTGTGATAACTGGTATTTTCATAATTGGCCATTTGAGCAAAGTTGGAAGAAGACGCTTTACCCTTGTCATGATCAAGCAAAGGAGTTTTGAAAATAGTATGATCAGTGTTAGAGGTCGGATGGGGTGGATCTACCTCAATTACTCCTTGCTCTAATAAATCTTGAATCATATGTTTTAATTGAAAACATGAAGCAGTTTTATGTCCCTTGGACCGATGATACTCACAGTACGCATTATCATTCCACCAATGCGGCTTTACCGCTGGTTTCGCCTTAATATCTGGTAGCTTGATAAATTTCATTTGTATTAATTGCTTCATTACTGATTCGATAGGCTCTCCCAATGGTGTAAACTATCGAGGGGGCCCATCCCTCGATCGGAAGGGTTTGCGTTGTTGATTTTGTTGTTGATTATATTGTTGAGTATGCTGTTGTTGAGCATGTTGTTGATATTGCGGCTATTGAGCATGTTGTTGATATTGCGGCTGTTGAGCATGTTGTTGATATTGCAGCTGTTGAGTAACATTGGTCATTGGTGCTTGATTTTGTTCCATAGTTGACATATTAGGAACACTCAATTTCTTGATTGTGAATGGGGGTTGATTTGCATTCACCGCTCTCGCATCAACAACACCATCATTAGTGACATTCTTGTTCTTATACCAAAATCTGTTTGTGTCCCCTGAATAATTTGTGTTGTCACTGTCTTTATTGAGCTTGATAATTCCTTTAGCTACAAGAGCCATTTCAATGCTCATTCCTTTCTTAATGAGTTTCTCTATAGTACTAGGACTTTTCAATTTTAGCTCATACATCATTTCTGGGACCAAATTTTGGATAAACAGATTCACTTGTTGTTCTTTAGGTATATCAAGAGAAGAATGACTATACAAGCTTCGCCACCGTTGCAAAAAGGTCACTAATGGTTCACCTTGCTTTTGCTTGGTATTGCATAAATCTGACATAGTCACGTCACTGTCGATGTTGAACGCAAAATGAGATAAAAAATTTTGAGCCAATTCTGACCAAGTCTTTATATTTCCTGGCAGATGTGAATAACAATCCATGGCTTGTCCCATGAGACTTCGTGCAAATAATCGCATTAAATATGTCTCCTCATAGCTCACTTCAGTACATGTCGCAAAAAAATGCTCGAATATGATCTTTTGGATTACCATTCCCTTTATATTTTTCAAAATTAGGTGCCTCAAAATGCTTAGGGAATGGAGGCATGTATACACTCTTGTCAAATGGATTTGGACATAAATCTTGATCTGTATACAACTTCTTTGTTCCTTTAGTTTCTAATGCGTCAACTTTTCGTTGCAACTTCTCAAGTTGTTGCGCAATTGTATCAGATTTTAGAGGTCCATCATTAATCCCAGTGGGTATTCTTTGTCGATACATCGTATTTCCAATCGGTTGTTGATATTCTGAAATGGCCATTTTTGGTGTCTCTGGCATATAAAGTTCTTGGTACATCTCTTGCTGTTGCGGTTGTGCCATGCCTTGATATTGACCTTGTTGTTGTACTTCTAGTAGCCTGGGTTGATATTGCAATTGAGTATGTGGTTGATATTGCATATGCACCAATTGCAGTTGTGAAATAGGATAGCTTGTTTGCCTTGGCACATATTGAGGCACATGTTGTTGGTGCTGACGAATCGGAATTTGTTGACTTTGTGCCAATTGTTGTCGCGGTGTATATCCCATCATTTGTAAAAAACTTTGTTTAGATGGTTTTCGTTGCTTCTCCTTAAGATGGGGTATGGCACTTGCATTAACTTGCTGTGTTGTTTGTCCAATCCATTGTGATGGTTGCAAGTTTGCATTAACTTGTAATGGTACCGAAGGCACTGCAATTTGTTGTCGAATGCGGTATTGTTGTTGTTGCACATCGTTTGTTTGCACATTCGATTGTATCCTTTGCGTATTACTCAATTGTTGCAACAATTGCTGGTGCTGCAAACCACTACCCGTAGCTCTTTGTGTAGCCATTATCGAAGGATCTATCGCAATAGTGTTTGGCAAAGATATTAAACTTAATGGGACATAAGAACTTTGTTGCATTGTGGAATTGCTTTGGACATTAGCGATATAAGGCATTCCAGTCGTGAAACTTTCTTGCATCTTGGATTTTGATCCAACTTTATGCATGTGAGGAACCACTTCTTGTTGAGGAACCATTGTCGATATTTGCATGGTCTCCATTTGATCTTGTATTATAGGTGTTGTGTTGAAAATGGTGACTTTTGAGGAATAGTCACTGTCAATGCCTTTGAAGCACGTTTACTCATGAAGGTAGGTTGTTGATTTGCTTGTTGTGAATTTTCTTCATTTGGATGCGAAGAGAAACTTAATAGCTCACTGCCTTGTTGTGTTTGCACATTAATTTGCTCATTTGAGGAAGCCACATTACTCATCATGTTAAGATACTTTTGTGGAAACATTTTAAAGATCTTGTTCAGGAACTTATCCATCTTTTTTGTTATCTTAGGATCTTGAAGGAACATGTCAACATCATTAGAAGCATCAGAATCGGATGAAGAATCTAGTTGAACATTTTAATTTGTTTCTTGTTGAATGCCTTGGTCTGAACCAAATCCTTGTGAGAGAGTTTGTTCTTCATACAATGTTTGAGTTTGAATGTCATGTTGCAAGTTTGGTTGATTCCAATTAAAAGGTGCACTTCCTCTTGGAGTTGGTGGAACACTCCCATGTCCTGGTTTCATGGGTACAAATACTGGTTCATATAATGGAGGTGGTCCAAGTTGGACCATTCCATATGGTGGCAATGATGTGTTTGATGAACCTTCAACTTGCACTGTTTGACTAGTTTGAAACTGCGAATTCGCTATGTTGTCCATGGGTCGATATGTTGGTTCTCCCATCTTCTTATATTTTGACCTTGTCTCAACAAGCATGTCACTTATGCAAATGCAATGTTTTTGGAATTTTGGAAGGATAATATATGATATGCCACTAAATGCAAACTAAATAGATGAAAATGCAATCTATGTTTTTGGTTGTTTTTTGAAGATTTTGACAAACTTATGAATGCAAATCTAAGAGAGGGACCCTTAGGAAATTGGAATGATATCTAGACCTCAAAGGACAAAAGGACTTAATTGACAAAGGACAAGATGACAATGTCTCCCCTATATGCTTGGATACTAAGCTAGGTTTGACGAAATGATATTGATGACAAAAGGACAAAAGGTTTGATAAGGTCTAGACTTCTTAACAATGACTTAGGGTTTATCAAAGATTTGGATTACTCAAGTATGACAAGACCTAGCTTTGACACTATATGCAAAAGGACAATTGCTATGATATGATAATGACTTAAGCTTAATGAAGAGACTTAGGGTATGCAAATGCCAATGTATGACAATGATATTACTCTAATGCAAGAGGACATATGCAAATGGATGACCCTTATTGATATGCAAAGGGGTATGACTTAGATGAAACTTAACCTTGACAATGATCTTACAAAATGAAAACCTAGGATGAGCCTAAACCTAAGTGACATGAATGTTGAGACAAGATTTTGACAAATATTTGGCAACCATGTTTGAAGATTTTTTGAACTTTGTTGGATGAAACGTTCTTGTGTTTAACCTTGTTTTGAATCAATTGCCTTGTTTTTGAAATGAGATGCAATTCAACTTTTGACAAGTAAAGAAAACAAGATATTTTAACATAGACTCAAGACAATCATGCTCATTCCCACATTTCTTATGGTAGGCAAGGACATTAGGTACTTGAGAGGTAGACTTGTTATGGGATTCAAGAAGAATACATAGATGCTTGACCCCACGGGCTCCCCTCCACGGCACTCACTTCTCAGGGTAGCCAAGCATCAGTCCCCATGGAAATCTCCCCATGGCGAACTTAGTATCTCTTCCAAGTATCCTAACTTGTCCTTCTCAAGCAACTAGAAGGGTTTTTGGCCTCTAAAAACAAGGTGTTTAGTAAGGATTTCTGTTAAGTGTTACTTCTTGGTGTCATGCAAGCGTGATTGAGACATTAGGCCCACCAAGATACCAAACAAATGTAGTCGCGCAAGCATGATTTAGACCGTGAGGTCCTACTTAGATGTTGATATGAGAAAGAGTTCAAGGGTCATCACTTCCCAAGTAACTACAATTCCCACGTAACGCTTCCTTCAAAGCTTTCGCTCATCAGGTATTTGTTTATAGTGAGTTAGAATGCCAAGGTATTCTAGCCGTACTCACTTTGGGTCATTCCCTTCTCATGATTATCACTTACTTGCAAAAGCCAAGTGGTCGGGAAGGCAGGCCCTCTAAAGGTGACACACAATCAAAGACACGAGCATGGTATTGAAGATCTGGATTTTTGATCACCCTAAGAAGGATGAGAGCATACTCTCCTACTCCAATGTCACACTCAACAATCAAAGAAAAAACATGTTCATTCCAACCTATTTAGAAATCACTAGGTGCCTAAAACATTAATGACAAACACCAAGTTTAGTTGTTTCTCCAAGGCAACCTGCAAAACCCAAGTTAGAAGTTTGAGGTGTTTATTCTTTGGCTATCAATTCTGCATAAAACATGTTAGTATTTTGATTTTTTGTCTTTGCCATGCGTATGCCAAGATTTTGCACAGATAATTAGTACCAAAAAACAAAAAAACAGAAAACAGAATGCAAAAACAAGACAATTTTCAAGTAAAACACTACATTTTTACCTCTATTCTGGACTTTACATAGGCGCAGAACTCAGAACACAGGTACAGAAGCCATGACACAAGCACAGGATTACTCACATAGGTGCAGAGTACACAGGCGCAAGAGTACTCACACAGGTGCAAGAGTACACAGGCGCAAGTTGCTTGACACAGGCACAGGTTGCTTGACACAGGCGCAGGTTGTCTCACACAGGCGGAAGAGTACACAGGTGCAAGAGTACTCACATAGGCGCAAGAGTACACAGGCACAAGTTGCTTGACATAGGCGCAGGTTGCTTGACACAGGCGCAGGTTGTCTCACATAGGCGCAGAAGTCCCCAGAAAGCCCTGCATTACCCTGTTTTTGGGTTTTTTGGCCTGCAAATCAACTTGAAAGCACTCAAAAACATAGTTAAGGGGTTAGATGGTTAGTGTTCACATCGGGTTCACCAATTAATGTACGTTAGGAAATAGGAAATCATCACAAGCAAGTATCAAAACATTAGTCATTAGCTCAATCACGAAAGCAAATTGCAATGATCTATCCTAAACAACATTCAATAGAGACATGAAAACAAAGCATACAAAACTAAATATTATGCAAACCGGATGACGATTTGAATGCTCCTTCCATGCAGCTCCATTGTTCTTCTTTCCTCTTCAAATAGTTTGGTTGTGGATCTCACCTACAAGTGCACATACATAATTGAAAGCAAGTAGACAAGATTATTGATCAAGAGTACTCGAAATATGATTGACTAGAAATTCGATAGTCTGATTACCAATTAGCTTTGATTGATGAAGATCATCCAATTTATAGATAAATTGGAGATAGGATCAAATTTAGCATGAAATGGATATTAGAAGCAATTGATTTCAAAATGGGAAAAATGAGTGAAAAGAAGAAGGTTATGACACCTTCTATGTCATAAATTATGACATATTGCCAATGCAAAGCTTAGAGGACTAGAACCCTATGACATCTTGCTATGCCAAGAGTATGATGCATGAAGCACAAAAATAGGGAGCACTAAAGACAAGTTAATTAGGTGGAAATTAAAATTAGGAAATTAGAAAATAGGTGGAAATTAGGAATTAGGAAATAATGAAATTAGAAATTAGGTAAATTAATTAATAATGTGTCATTTATTAATTAATTCACAAAGAGGAATAATTAGCCAATTAAATGAACATTTAATTGTAATGAGAAGACTTAGGATAAATAAACAATTTATTAATCCTAAAGGAAGAAATGACACACACAAGGTTAAATGATTAAATCACGAAACCCTAGAAGACGAATTGGGTCTTGATTTGATTTGATTTTGGATTGATAAATGACCAATGTGATAAATGATTTGATTGAGAAAATGCGCCAATTGACGAGGAACAATGGCAAATTGATCCAAATTGACATGATTGAGAAGAACAATGATGATTGATAACAAACTGATTGCAAAATGACAAAATTTGACAAGAGGACAAGGATCAACGACAAAATAGATTGCAAGACGACAAGATTGGAAATGACCACGATCGATGACAAATCAATCGCAAAATGACAAGATCGAACATGACAACGATTGATGACAAATCGATCGCCAGATGATAAGATTGATAAGAGGACAAAACCCTAATTAGGATTGACGATGTCCAAAATGATAAGATTGATGAATACGCACATTGATGTGATAGGATAAAATTGACCAAAATCATGACTAGAGATTGTTGTCGATAAGACCAAATTGGAGAGCGAGATGATTGAAGAATGTAGAAGAATGACTCGATGTTCGCAAATGATAAAGATCAAGTGCGAATCATAGAAGAAATGTTAATGCGACGCAAAAACCTAAAATGAGGCAATGCGCAAATGTTAAAGTATGACTCTGCAAGCGTTGACCATTTTTAGGTGTCTACACATAGCATTACTAAAAGACAATCCACAGACAACAAATACAAATAGGTGATGATACCCCATCCTCGCCTTTCTAGTCAAAGACATCCTAGAGATAGAATCTCTAGTCAGAGACATCTTGGAAAAGCTAAGAGATATGTCACCAAAAGATAAAATCAAAAGAAAACCAAGACTCGACACCAACATCCATTGTAGTCCTCAAATTTAGTGTCTCTTGTCACTTGTATAAGTCTTATTTGATTGTGGTCACAATGTTTACTTTCACAGAAAGGATAGATAGCACTGAACCATATGTTGTTTGAGTCCGTTGAAAGATTTGATTTGTTGAAGCCCATTGTTGCTGCTATGTCTCATATGAAACTGACTGAATCCATGAAATTGATACTTTATTGTGAAGAAGACGAAACTTTATTATTGATTTGTGATGCAAATGTTGCTTTATTGCGGATTGTGCGTGGATAGACCGAAGGAAGCTGGAAGAAACTATACTCCTCAGAACGTGTGATGCTCTTAGTTCCACACCCATCACTAGATGTAGGATTTTTTCTTAGCCATAGATAGGATCTGATTTATTATGGATGGAAAGGGAGATTTATTATGAATGGCTAACCAATCTTGGGTAGATCAATAACAAGCCATGATGGGAATGGGTAAGTTTATTATGAATGAATAGGTTGTGAGTGTGTGCAAAGTGAAAGGATGAAAGTGAATCCTGAAGGAGGGAGGAGCAATGTCTCTACGCATGGCGCTGGTGACCCAATTTTCACCATGGTACTTGCCCAGGGCGCCACCGAAGTGGTTTTCACCGTTGGACGAAATTATTTCTCTTTACTTTTTTGATTTTTTTTTTTGATTTTTTGATTTTTTTTGTTGTCACAAGGTGCCTGTTTGCTAGGTTTTCACCAAGTAACGATTTTTATATTTTAAGATTTTTTTTGTATTTTTGAATTTTTTTGATTTTTTTTGTATTTTTTGAAATTTTTGATTTTTTTGTATTTTTGAAAATTTTGATTTTTTTGTATTTTTTGAAGTTTTTTGATTTTTTTTGTATTTTTTGAATTAGGATATTCCAAAGAGCTATGTGTAGAACCTGCGAAGGTGCATGCTGTTGATAGGATCCTCCAAAGGTTCACCTTCTGTAGTTGAGAGCTGATATGCCCTAGATCCATATGTTGCTGTAATGATGTAAGGACCAAGCCAATTTGGTTCGAACTTGCCCTTCTTCTCTCTATCTTGCTGATTTTTGGGGTTTTCTCTGAGAACCAAATCACCTACCTCAAATGTGCGAGGCTTGACTTTGTGATTGTAGCTGCATTGTTCCTTGACTGAATGATGTGTAGCTTGAGTGTCTATCTTCCTTGATGAAGGAACTGCGATAAAATTACTAGTGTGTGGACTACACAGGCCCATATGCGTGTCACCTGAAGAAGTTTGAGCATCCCTGATAACAAAGTCTTTTGAGGAAGCTCCATTAAAGGTCCATGATGTATCACCAGAAGGAAAAGGATGTGTGGAACAAGTAGATGAGTTATGAAGGCTTATGACTGTGAAAAGAAGTAAAAGTAGGATAGCATGATGGAGACTTAGGATCAACAAGTGTTCTTTTTTACTTGAAATTGTAGAACTTTTGCCCCCAGTTATTTTGGTATTAGGGGAGATCAACTCTTGTTCTTTTTGCTTCATAGGATTTTTATCCTTGACTTTGATTTTTGCAGAGTCCAATAGCTTTTGATTTTGATTTGGACTAAAAGACTTTTCTTTATTATTGACTTTTATATTTTTCTTTTCAAAGCTTGATTCTTGATCCCCAATGACTAAGGGATTTTGTGATTCTTGTTGATCCAAGTCTGGAAGTGGAGTGGAAATGGAATGAGTGGATGATATGGTAAAGCTATGTGAATTCTCAAGAGAGATGGCGATACGCTCAATAGATTCTTTGTTGGAACCATTCTTAGGACTATTGATATCAAGAGTTGCTTGCACCATTGGAGAAGAATTGCATTCAGACTTAGTAGCCACAACACTAAGTGGTTCACACCCAATTCCTTGGTCTTGCATATTGCTTGTAGATTGTTCCTGTCGACAAAATGTGTTAGGAGATAGTGGGAGTTGATCAACATGAAAGATATACTCACCACATCCTAGGTCTTTAATCTTGAACTTTTCTTTTAGCTCAGCTTGTTTTGATGTAGAAGCTTTCAATGATTCTGGATCCACATATGCTGAAGAAGGAATAGCTTGTCGATTGACTGGGATTGTTATTTCTGATCTAGGTTGCAGATTGTTGCAATATATGAATGGATTTGGGTCAGCTTTGACGCTCACTTCAACTCCATTGTGTGGAAACTTGATGCATTGATGATATGTGTAGACACCCAAAATTGTCCAGTCTAATTAAATAAATATTTTTATTTATTTAATTATCTAAGCCTAATTCTTCTATTAATTAAATAAATCTTTATTTATTTAATTAATTCATTTATCCTCTTCTAGCCTTATTATTCATTTAAATAAATACATTTATTTATTTAAATTTCCCTTTTCCTAAATTAAATAAATATTTTATTTATTTATTTAATTATCCCATTTCTTCTATTAATTAAATAAATATTTATTTATTTAATTAATTCATTAACCTTTTTCTACTTATGACACATGTCATTCATCTCTTAATTCATACACTACCTACCTCTTTCATTATTTTATTATTTCTTTTACCTACCCTCTAATCATAGCCGACCTCCTTTTACACCTCTCAATCTTATCCCTCCATTTCATATTGTGTCTTCTATATAAGGAGATGCTACTTGATCAATTGACTATACTACGATCCTACTTGCAACCACATTCTATTCTTTGTTGAGCTCTTGTGCACATAAAATCTGAGAGCAAATATATCAAGCAAGATCAATGGAGATAGGAAGAATGGAGATCCAAACCCTATTGGACATGTGATGGTATAATCTTTGTGATTTCATTTGATTTGCATTGTCTTAGGTAATCTTCATATGTTATGGTGGATCTTTGTTGTTGTTAGGCTAGGGTTTTGTGGTTGAATTCATTTAGCCTTTCAATATTGTTATTATTGTTGTATCCATTTTCACCATATACATTTTAGATCTGGTTTATTTTGCACTAACATTTTTAGATCTAGCTAACGAAATTGGTGCAGCTTGTCTTGAAAACAAAATCGTTTGGTTGAAGGCCCCTATTTTCACAAAGTCTTTTGGGTTTAAAATTTACCTAACTTGTGTGCTTGCAGGAAGGGGTGATTATTTGAAACTATCCAAACTACTAACAACTCTTTGTTGCAGGTCCTTGGCAAGGGTTTTTTAGATTTTTATTGTGTGCCTTGTTTTCATAGACTAGCAAACACTTCAATTGGTGCACTAAAATTGAATCATTGTCTTTTGTGTTTTGAGCAATAGGCTCTTTTTGTTTAATCTTTAGAGGGCCTGTCTTCCCGTGTGGTCATTAGGACTACTAGTGAGAAGAGAATGACCCAAGTGGTAGCGAGGAAAACCCACCTCTTCCGAACCACTATAAATAAATGTATTCATGGTGAAAACTATGGATAACATGTGCTGATTAGTTCATACTGACACTATGTCTCCCCATAAACCTGTTTGATCAAATTTATTTGATCGGTAGTAGGGCGTAACCCCTACCGGCTAGGAGCTTTCTATATTTATAGAGCTGAAAGTGCTGCATGTATGGCCACACGAGCGGATGCCCTTACTAGCACCTTTTTGTTTTAGAAGCCCAAATCCTTCTAGTTGTTGGGGCAGGAGGTTGGACCTCTAGTAGCGGCCCACACACATACGGTTCTTAGTAGAGATACAAAGTTCACCACGGGGAGTTTTTGTGGGGACTGATGCTTGGCTGACCCGACAAGTGAGTGCTAAGGGTGGAGCCAGTGAGGTCAAGCATCTAAGTATCCACTCTAAAAAGCGTAGCCTCGGGGGTAAAACCCCATGTGGGATCAACAACTATTTTCTTGGCCAGCCATAAGAATTGTGCTTGACTTATTTTAAACATTCAAAACATTCAAGACCAAATAGAAAAACATTGTGTCTTTTGTGTCTTCAAGTGTATGCAAAACATTTTTACATCAAACAACACACTTTTTTTTTGGAGCCATTTTGAGTCTAGACACTTGCAAACATTAGGTCTTCATCAACACTGTGTCCTCTTGTCATGAAAAACAGTCAAATAGTTAGATTTGGTCACAACAAAATGACTTCACAGATTGGAAAAAATTGCACAAATTTTGCAGAAATGCGTCTGTGTCTATCATAATAGCGTCTGTGTTGTCTAACCACACATGTGAAGAGCAGAAACTTGTCTGTGTTTCCAGAATCAACATTGCACTTTGCAAAAATCTTAGAAACGCGTCTGTGTCTAACATAATCATGTCTGTACTGTATAACCGTGTTTGTAAAGGTCAGAAATGCATCTATGTTCCCAGAATCAATACTGTATTTTGCAAAAAAATCTCAGAAGTGCGTTCGTGTTGAACAGAACCATGTTTGTGTTAGGAAATCGCATCTGTGAAGTATACAGGCACGTCTGTGTTCATAATTGAAAAACTATTACAGTCTAGCAAACAAACACAGTCAGTTTCAGAATTCTTGAGCTTCCTAGGTCATTTCTCCAGGGTTTCATTTAGAATTCAACCTGTCTTTGGGTCTCACAAAGTCCATCATTGCTTCACATCTCACTTTACATTCACAATTGTCTAAACTTGAGTCAATAGGTCACTTGCTTGTCCTCACTATACTTTATCAACACACTACATACAACAATACTTTGCTAAGTGGTCCCTCATCAAGGTTTCTTACCTTTGGGTCTCATTTGGTCTTACTTAGAGTCAAGGTCAACTTACCTCATCAAGAGAAACTATCCTCTCTTTGGAAGTCACACCTACTCTACTACATACATACTTGGTCTTACACTTTGGACATTGCAAGTACACCTTGGATTCATTTACATTCCATCCAACTCTCGGTCTTTCGTACTTTTTTCCATTTTCATCTAGTCTCACACATCTTGGTCAATACCTAGTTCATGGTTGAAACCTGTCTTCAAAAATCTAGGAGAGAAACTAAAGAGGCTCAAGAGTCTGCAAACATGAGTGTCTATGAGTATGACAATGATGTCTTTTTCAATACTGATCATAACACATTACCTGACATGGATGTCTATAGAAACATTCCAAATGTTGAGAACATGGACACTACAAACAACAATGATACACACAATGACAATATGGACAACTTTTCAGTACATTCAGCAGATGTGGAAGAATCCATTATGAATCCCCATTTCAATCGATTGGTTGAGGAAATAATGAGGAGGGATAGACAATACTTCTTACAAATGATGGCACAAAGTGGAGCCAAGATACCTCATGATTTTGACATGTCTCAAATAATGGAAAATCGACCTTTGCAACAACCTCACTCCAACATGGATCAAAGGAGGCCTAATAGTGGAGGAAATAGAGGACCATATATGGTACTTGAATCACCATCATCTTTGCTTCAAAAACCAGAGGTCCCACATACACATGGTCAAGCATATGATACTCACCTTCGCAGACCATTATGGAAGTCTTATACAGAAAGATATGCTCAATCACATACCAATGCTAAGGATCAACCACCAAATCAATTGGATATTCAAAGGCATGCTCAAAATTTGGACACAAGGAAACCCCGTGTCAAATTTGGGGGCAACACATTAGAACATGACATGCCTGTAGAGTATGGTATACATTCACAAAATAAATATGGCATTCCTCAACATGAATCTATACCAAGTGGTCCATATACGCAACATCACTATAGACCTCCTCCATATGAACATGTGTATGATCAATATCATCCATATATACAACATGCTCCTCCTCCAATTGGTGCCTCAAGCATGGGGTATGGTCCAAGAAGTCGATCTCCATCTAAGAGCAAGTTGGAACAACAAATCAAGGACTTACAAAAGAAAATGGAGGACACAAATACACCAAAGCCAACATACACAACGAGAGACATATGTCCTTATCCATTTGACAAGAACATTCCAATGCCTCCTTTTCCTACACACTTTGTGATGCCTAAATTTGATAAGTATAGAGGAAAAGGGGATCCTAAGGCACACATAAGATAGTTTTTCACAACTTGCATTGAGATAGCAGCAGAAGAGACATATTTGATGAGATTATTCCCAGAGAGCCTAGGCGATCAAGATATGGAATGGTTCTCCCAACTCCCACCTGGTATTAAGTCATGGGGTGACTTAGCAGAGGCATTTATCCAACATTTCTCCTACAACATAGAGACAGACATATCAGTTACTACTTTGTGCAACACCAAGCAAAAAGAGGGAGATTCTTTTGCATCATTTTTACAAAGATGGAGAAATCTAGCCAGCAGATGCTCTTGTGAAATTTCACAAAAACAAATGGTAGAGATGTTCACACAAAACGTTAACAAAGACATTAGCTATGATCTAAGAAAAGCTTGTTTGTCCACCTTCAAGGACATCATTGAAAAAGGCTGAGTGACAGAGAAGGTCCTAATTGAACAAGGAGTTATTAAGATATTCAAGGAAAACAAAGATGACTTTAAAGGAAAAGACAAGCCAAGATTTTGGAATAAAAACAAGAACACAGTCAATGATGGTGTTGTTGATGCCAACATAGTGCGACCCAAATTTATCTTTTCAGGATCAAGTTCTACAAACAATCAAGTGAATACTCAAACAACTTCCAGATCATGAAGAAAGTACACTCCATTGGGAGAAGAACTTGAGTCAGTTTTCAAAAAGCTAGTGGCAAACAAGGTAATGACAGTTCCATATTTTCCTCCATATGAACCAAAGGTTAAACCAAATTGGTGGAATGATGATGAGTATTGTGAATTTCATAAGAGCAAGGGTCATAAGACAGGAAATTGTCATCGACTGAAGAACATCATACAAGATCTCATTGATAGAGGTGACATTGAGATTGAGGGACACTCATCCAATCAAGAACATGAGATGTTTAAGGAACCGTTCCCAAAGCATGACAAGGGAAAAGCTAAAGCCACAGATGATCAAACCAACTATACGAGAGCATCTTATAATTATGATTCAACTATCAATCACATCTCGATGGATAATTATGTCTCTACTATTATCATCAAGGACAAAAACCCTGAGAATTCTACTGAGAGACCCAAAATTGTCCTAAAAGGTGTTGGATCTTCTTCCGAACTTACCTCTGAATGTCATGTTACCACTCGTTGAGGTAAAATCACTTTGCAAGGTGCTCCAACTAAAAACACTACTTCTTCATCCACCAAACCTGAGTATGACCTTGTAGAATAGTTAGGGAAGACACCCTCGCTCATCTCCATCCTTGAGCTCCTACGCATATCCCCCGCTCATAAAGCTACTCTTGATAAAATCTTGAGAGACACCACCATTCCTACTGATCTGAACATGGACCAATTTCAAGCCATGGTGGGATACCTTTCTGTTCCACATTCCCTTACTTTCACAGAAGTTGACGATGCCTCCGTAAGTTAGCCACATAATGCACCACTACATGTTGAAGCCTTCATACACAAACATCGAATAAAATGAGTCCTAATAGATGGAGGAGCTGGTCTAAACATTTGTAAATTGAGAACTATTAAACAATTGGGATATTTTGATAAAGTTGTGAATTCTACAAATCAAATCACCACCAAGGCATATGATGATGAAGAGAATTCATCCAAGGGCATAGTCACCTTACCTCTTAGAGTTGGGCCAGTTACGAAGGATATGGTTTGTCAAGTCCTAGATCTAGATCTAGTTCTCACTTATAACATATTGCTAGG
Organism: Cryptomeria japonica; assembly: GCF_030272615.1. NCBI lineage: Eukaryota > Viridiplantae > Streptophyta > Pinopsida > Cupressales > Cupressaceae > Cryptomeria > Cryptomeria japonica. Next base: position 50,770,211 of record NC_081408.1, read on the forward strand.
ACGCCCTTGGATTCATGAAATGAGGGCAGTTCCATCGACATATCACCAATGCATTAAGTTTCCCCACAATGGAGTAGAAGTAACAGTTAACAGTGATCCTAATCCGTTCATATACTACAATAACCTGAGATCACAAACTGAGACCATCATTCCCAGTAATCGTGAAGTTGTTCCTTCTTCGGCGTACATCGATCCTGAGTCATTAAAACCTTCGACATCAAAACAAGGTGAGCTTAAAGGCAAATTCAAGGACAAGGGCATGGGGGAATACACTTTAAATCAGACCATGTACTTACGATAAGTCATGAGTTCTCCAAAAGAATATGGAAGAGCACATCCTAACAAGCAAGTATCCATCATGGTACTCAAATGGGACCCTACTACCTTTCAAAGATGGGGTGAAATGGAGGAGTAAGACCTATACAAAATGCTTTACAAAGACATTGAAGATGACACACAAGATCACATCAGTCTACCATGTGAGAAATATGGCAAGGGCTTCAAGATTCTACAAAAATTCGGGTATGATGGAAAAAGCCCTCTTGGGTTACAAAAGGAAGGCATCATTGAACCTTTACAACCTGAATTAAAATTCAAAAAGCAACGCTTGAAAGGACTTGGTTTCCTGACTTCCAAGGTCCACACTCAAAGGAAAGAAGAAGCCTTACAGATCAAAGCTACCAAAATTCAACAAGAGGATCACTATTCCACAGACTCCAACGAATGGGAATGGGGTTCAGATAAATCCTCTAGTGATTACGAGCTCACTGAGACATTCAGAGAGCCAGATGAACCCACAGAAGAAGAGGAATTTTATAAAAAGTTCAAAGTTGGTCAAGGAACAACCCATGAGGAGTCCACATAGTCCATGTCTCAAGGTTCTAGGTTGAAATCACATAGGATGAGAACACCTGTCCCAGAATGCGCTACTAGTGATGATAATTTGGATTCGCTCACGATCAAGACTGATGAGGAGAGTGCCATTTATGACCTCGATAATTACCTTGACATACCCGAATATAACTGCATCTTCACTCTTAGCCCTGATAACTTTGAAGACATTGAAGGCCTTCCCCTTGTTCACCACCAACTCATTGACTGGGATCATGAAGGACTTGCACAGTTTGACACATTCCAAAATGATGAAGCTATTATGGACTATCTTGGCATATGAGATGATCTTCCCCCTGGGGACCTTAAAGCAGGATACACTATAGAACTCAACAACGTGACATATTTTGGTGAGGGTGTCAGACCTTCCAGTCGCAAAAATGTGAAAATAAGAACAAACCAATGGTCTTATGGCGAAAACCACACTGTGGCACTGTCTGACCCCAAAAAAGTAAAAAGAAAGGATGTATCTGAGGGTGAAAACCTCTCTGAGGCACTCGAAGATGGAAGGCTCGACATTCTCCCAGCATTATATGAAGAAAAGTCATCCATGTTGGTAGAAGAGACTATCAAAACAAACATTGGTACAGAAGAGGTTCCACACAACATATTCCTGGCCCAATCATTGACAGAGTCCGAAAGGTCAAAATTCATAAGTTTCTTCAAAGAACGACAAATCAACTTTGCATGGTCATACGCTGATATGTCTGGATTAGATCCAGATTTGGTAATGCATCATTTGACAGTCAAACCAGGGGCAAAACCAGTGAAACAAAAATTAAGAAAGATGCATCCATAAGTGGCATTACTAGTCAAAGAAGAACTTGGGAAATTATTGGATGTCGGATTCATACGCCCAATTGATTATCCTAAATGGATCTCCAACTTAGTGCCTGTCAGTAAACCAGATTGCAGCATCAGAATATGTACAGATTTCAGAGACATCAACAAGGCTTGTCCAAAGGATGACTTCCCATTACCAAATATTGACTTGATTATTGATCTCACAGTAGGTCATGAAATGTTATCATTGATGGATGGATTTTCTGGTTATAATCAAATAAGGATCGCGCCCGAGGATCAACACAAAACATCATTCACTTGTCCTTGGGGAACTTTCTGCTGGAATGTCATGCCCTTCGGGCTAAAAAATGCAGGTGCTACATATCAAAGAGCCATGACTACTATCTTTCATGATATCATGCATGTGACCGTGGAAGATTATGTCGACGATTTCTTGGGCAAATCAATAGACAAAAATACACATTTGGACATACTTTCAGTCATCTTTGATCGGTTGGAAAAATACAAAGTAAGATTAAACCCTAAGAAATGTGTCTTTGGAGTAACCTCCAGGAAGCTCCTAGGATTCATTGTATCCAAAAGAGGAATCAAAGCTGATCCAACAAAAGTCAAAGCTATATTGGAGATGCAACCACCAAGAAATATTAGTCAACTTCGATCCTTACAAGGCAGACTCTAGTCCATATGAAGATTCATAGCGCAACTTGCAGATATGTGTAATCCTTTTCAACACTTGCTACATAAAAACATCAAATTCAAATGGGATGATAACTGTCAACAGGCTTTCCAAACGCTGAAAGATTATCTTCTGAATCCACCAGTTCCAGATCACCCTCTATTACTATACATATCAGCTACTCCAACAGCACTGGGGGCACTCTTAGCACAACAAATTGCTGAGGGCAAAGAAAAAGTAGTATACAATATCAGTCGCACATTGGTGGGATATGAGCTAAACTACACACCAATTGAGCATGCATGTCTTGTCGTGGTCTTTGCTTCGCAAAAATTACGACATTACATGCTCACTCATAAGACTAAGTTGGTTGCAAGAATTGATCCATTGAAATACCTTCTCAATAAAGCAACACTTACTGGGCAACTAGCCAAATGGGTAATGATCCTGAGTGAATTCGACATCGAGTATGTGGATAGAAAAGCAATAAAAGGACAAGCCATCACAAATTAATTAGCAGATGCTCCCATGATAGATGATGTTCCTCTAAGTTCAGAATTTCTAGATGAATCTATTCTAACAATGTCACATGCAAAACCATGGCAACTGTACTTCGATGACTCATACACATAGCATGGGGCAGGAGCTAGCATCCTCTTTATAACTCCTCAAGGGGATTCTATACCAAAATCATACCGCTTATCATTTCCTTGCACTAACAATATAGTGGAATATGAGGCATTAACAACTGGATTACGGATCTCAGTTCAGTGGAAGATCCAGGAACTTCGTGTTTTTGGGGACTTTCAACTTGTTATCCATCAAGACACTGATGATTACCAAACAAAAGATGAAAAATTAATGCCTTACAAACAAATGGTGGATGACCTGAAACAACACTTCACAAAGATAGATTTTGAGCAGATACCAAGAGAGCAGAATTGTGTTGTAGATGCCATGGCTACAATTGCTTCATTGATCGATCTACCTCCAAATGAGACCCGCTATGAGTTCTTGGTGGATAACCTTTTGGTTCCTTCATATGAGATCATTCCTACTGAGACGATATGTGTTGTTGGTCCCGAGTCCCAATTATATGGTTCCATTTTCACATACCTTCGCAACAATACCCTACGTCCTGATCTATCAAATAACCAACGTCACACTTTCATTCGCCAATCCTCTCGATATGTCATTTTAGCTGATATCCTATACCGGTGAGGTCTAGATGGCACTCTTCTTAGATGTTTAGAAAATGACAAAGCTCAGATTGCGTTACGTGAAGTTCATGAAGGGATATGTGGTCCACATGCTAGTGGTCCTACCTTGGCCAAGAAACTCATCAGGACTGGATATTACTGGCCCAATATGGAAAAGGACTCATATCAGTTTGTCAAAAAATGTAAGCAATGTCAAATTCATGGAGACCTCATACATGTGCCAGCATAAGAACTTCAACCAATTGCGTCTCCTTGGCCCTTTTGTCAGTGGGGACTCAATCTCATAGGCAAGATTCACCCTCCTTCTTCCAATGGTCATAAATTCATTATCACTGCCACAGAGTATTTCACAAAATGGATTGAAGCAGTGCCTCTCACACAAGTCATTGGAAAACAAATTGCTACGTTCATCCTCAACTATATCATTTGCCAATATGATATTCCTATTTCCATTATCACTAATAACGGGCGTCCCTTCAAAAATCAGGATGTTCGTGAACTTTGTGACCGCTTCCATATTTCCCATCATTTCTCCACACCATATTACCCCCAAGGTAATGGCCAAGCTGAGGCGTCTAATAAGAAAATCCTTAAAATCCTAAAAAGGATAGTCGACGATGTTGGCCGTAATTGGCATATCCAACTTAATCCTGCACTTTGGGCCTATCGCACAAGTGTCCACACACCTACAGGAGCTACACCCTATTCACTTGTATATGGCGCTGAAGCCATTTTGCCTATTGAGGTCGAGCTACCCTCTTTATGGGTCTCTTTGCAAAACATTATCAGTGATGAAGACTATAGGGTCTCTCGCTTACAAGAGCTTGAACTACTAGATGAACGAAGACAAACTGCTTTTAATCATCTCAAGGCTTACCAACAACGAATGAGTCACAGCTACAATCACAAAGTCAAGCCTCGTACATTTGAGGTAGGTGACTTGGTTCTCAGAGAAAACCCCAAAAATCAGCAAGACAGAGAGAAGAAGGGCAAATTCGAACCAAATTGGCTTGGTCCTTACATCATTATAGCAGCATATGGATCTGGGGCATATCAGCTCTCAACTACAGAAGGTGAACCTTTGGAGGATCCTATCAATAGCATACACCTTCGCAGGTTTTACACATAGCTCTTCAGAGTATCCTAATTCAAAAATACAAAAAAAATCAAAAAATTCAAAAATACAAAAAAAATCAAAAAATTCAAAAATACAAAAAAAAAAATCAAAAATACAAAAATACAAAAAAAAAATAAAAAATTCAAAAATACAAAAAAATAAAAAAAAATCGAAAAGAGTAAAGAGAAATAATTTCGTCCAATGGTGAAAACCACCTCGGTGGCACCCTGGGCAAGTACCATGGTGAAAATTGGGTCACCAGCACCATGCGTAGAGACATTGCTCCTCCCTCCTTCAGGATACACTTTCATCCTCTCACTTTGCACACACTCACAACCTATTCGTTCATAATAAACTTACCCATTCCCATCATGGCTTGTTATTGATCTACCTAAGATTGGTTCGCCATTCATAATAAACCTCCCTTTTTCACTCATTTTCATCCATAATAAATCAGATCCTATCTGTGGCTAAGGAAAATCCTACATCTAGTGATGGGTGTGGAACTAAGAACATCACATGTTTCGAGGAGTACAGTTTCTTCCAGCTTCCTTCAGTCTATCCGCGCACAATCCACAATAAAGCAACATTTACATCACAGATCCACAATAAAGTTTCATCTTCTCCATAATAAAGTATCAGTTTCATGGATTCAGTCAGTTTCAGATGAGACACAGCAACAACAATGGGCTTCAACAAATCAAATCTTTCAACAGACTTAGACAACATATGGTTCAGTGCTATCTATCTTTTCTATGAAAGTAAACATTGTGACCACAATCAAATAAGACTTATACAAGTGACAAGAGACACTAAATTTGAGGACTACAATGGATATTGGTGTCGAGTCTTGGTTTTTTTTAACAAAATTTTGGTGACATGTCTTTTAGCTTTTCTGGGATATCTTTGATTAGAGATTCTATCTCCAGGATGTTTTTGACTAGAAAGGCAAGGATGGGGTATCGTCACCTATTTGCATTTGCTGTCTGTGGATTGTCTCCTAGTAATGCTATGACTTGTCCAAGGATATGAGGACACTGTGAGTCTAGTGTGAACTGGGGAATTTCTTGTTTGCAACTGTCTTATCTCCATGCAAACAGGTACAATGACTTTCTGGGCCGAACATATGCCTCGATTGTCATAACCTACTTGCCATAATAAAGCTCAATGATGATAACGCACAAGAAGCTCTTTCACTTTCATATCTTCTATCTTTCATCCCCCTTTCTTGATTGACTTCCATCATCCTTCTCGAGTTCGTGTAGTCCACTATCACATAACTGAGTATAATGACACACCAAAAACATTTGCATTTCATGTAGTTGCACCTGCATTACCACATATAAGCATTTCATACATACATATAGATATCACAACTGCATCACATCCTGCACATAACACATGTTAGCAATCTTACATTTTCATCATGAAAATAGTTATTTGCATTATCATATTCATCTGCATTTCATACATTCACATTTACATCATGCATACACATATAAAACATAAAAGAACAAAAATATTGCATTGCATTATGTACATATTTACATCCATGTCATAAGCATCACATGAAACATACATCATGAAACATCTCATCACATAGGTACGCATGCATATAGCTGCCACAAAGATGAATCATCTCATATATATATATAAAGTGTCATGATACAATGATGTCAAAAATCATATGGCTACAATCACCCAAAGGTGTCTACATCATCATACAAAAATGGTACAATACTGATACATAGGGAGCCCTCTACGGCTATGATGAACTCCCTCCCTTGGAGCCGCCTGGCCTCGATGAAATCTGAGCCCCCGAAGGACCCGCCCCAGGATCATCCCTCCTGTCCCCTCTATATGGAGGTGGTGGAGGACCCATAACCCCACCACTAGATGCCTGTCTCCTCCGACTCCCTCCCGTAGCTGTGGCTATCTCTGATGGTCTATGGAAGCTCCTCACACGCTGATCCGCTGGCACTGCACCATAATAGAGATCCCACCAGTAGGCAATCTCCTCCCCTACCTATAGAACATAGGCATATCTGGCCCCTGTTTCCTCTGTTATCACTATTTTTAAAATTGGGTTCTTTCCCCATAATTGGCTATGGTTCTTTGAAAATATTCGTAGGGTGTGGCCCCAGGTGTTTTAGCTCTGTTCTAAACCTAGAGGGTTTAAGGTTTTTCTAAGTTTTAGGCTTTATCTTTTGTATTAAGTCCCCTGGTTTCTGTTCCGTCGTTACTTTATTTCACTTAAGTCATGGGTCCCGGGGTCGTAAGAAGTGTCCCCCCTTGCTATTTACCTAGGCGGTCATGTTGATTATTTGAAAATTTTTTGCCTTTTATTATTTCCTTCTAAAGTGCCGGTCCCAGTAAACACCGATCGACTTGGGGAAAGATCTGACGGTCGGCGCTATCTCGCAAGGGTGAGGTGCTTGCCTTTTAAAGCCGCGAAATAGCGAGGACGAATATCAGCCGTCCATGTGTCATGCGGAGAAAGTAAAGCATGCGGCCGTCAAAGAAGGTAGGGCCCCCTACGTGGTCTTCTCTGGCGTATTAGAGGGCAGCATGTGGCACAGGTCGCCACAGTCAGCATGTTCAGATTAAGGATCAAAAGTGGGCCCCAATGATGAGTCAGCTCACAGGTGGAGGTGACCTGGCAAGGACAGCTTTTATAATTTACTGAGACCCCGTGGCTCCTTCGAGCAAATGACAAATTGACAGGTCAGCTCTGAAGGTGACCAGGCGCCAGGTGTCCGTGGCATGTCCGTGGGCCCACCTTTTCTGAGATAGACCTGTCGAGACTGAAGTGGGGCCCCCATGGTTCTTCTTCCGGCAAGTGACAGAGCGACAAATCAGCACAGTGGATGACTAGATGCCAGATGTCACTGACGACACAGCGGGCCCACCATTCTTGAGGACCTTTTGGAAAGATTAAAAGGTGATCAACTTGAAAGATGATCCAACGGCCCGCGCTATTTCGCAAGGGTGAGGTGCTCACCTTTTAAAGCCGCGAAATAGCGAGAGTTAATGCGAGCCGTCCACGTGTCATGATGATGACATGGCAAAAAGGGTAAAACATGGGCCCACCACAGTATAAAGAGCGATATTCAGCCAGTATCAAAACAGAATGTGAGAGGATTTTCTAAGCCAATGGTCGGATGCCGCGTGGTATTATGCAGCCAATAAAAGACAGGATTTAGACTAAGGACAAAGCCGTCAAAATGAAATTCACAGAGAGACACTTGCAGAAAGACTGCGACCCGTTGGAGCTAAAATATGAATTCTCGTATGAATTCGATTTTGAAGGGACGGCCGAAGCATGCGGAATCAATGTTACAGTTAAGGCCCAGAGTACAAGCATTTGATTTCCTAACAACCAAGTAAGGATACCTCTTAAAAGGATTTTTGCAAAGAAAGCAAACGCAGAGTTATCTTTTACAAATACAGAGAAGGCAAACTGGTTCCAGAGCGAATTTCTTCAAGCAAGCATAAGGTTTTTTCTTATTTTGCAGCCATTTTTGTGTTGTAATAAGTGAAATTGTTCTCGTATAACAGAAGTGCTTTCAGAAGTGATATTCATCTGGTTGTATTGCAAATGGCTCCTAAAAGGGAATTTTCTGGTAAAGTTGATTATCTGGAAAGAAGTGTATGTGATGACTTCTTAGAGCAGTTGACGCTGTCAACTAACCAGGCGTCTAAGGCCAAAGAGTTAGTACCCAGGGCTCCCCGACTGAAAATTGGAGAAGGATTATATGACAAGGGTAATTGGTTAAGAGACCCGCAGGTGGGATTATCTGGGTTGGGGTTATTTAAAGTCGATTTTGGAATGAGGAATTCTCCTGCTCCTCAAAATAGCATTTGGGAATTAGATGTTGGGAGATTGGTAGTCCCAGGGGTGTTCATGGATACAGATTTGTTAACCCAAATGGCATTGAATTATGATTCAGTTACCAGGTGTATCCGGGATGTGAATGGAAAAACCCTCGTGGATATAAATGCAGAAGAGTTGAGAACAGCGTTCGGGCTTAGTGAGGTTACCAACTTCTTGGAACCCATAAAATTCACACAATTAGCTCAGGTATACAGGGCACAGAGGACTCATCTCAGGAATGGGCCTCTCAAAGAACTTTTTCTGAAAGTGGGAGGGTTAGCAGTTGTAGGGCCCAATACACAAGAGCCTTTTTCACTAAGTATGTTTACCTCGAGGGCAAAAGGGATGTACTGGGCACTTTGCCAAGTTCTAGGAGAGGATGCTGAATCTAATATGCCAAATCATTATCTGTTAATGATTGTTCAAATTCTGAATCCTTCTCTTGCTATTATATTTGATTATGCTTCATATATTGCTGATGCTATCCATGGAGGATTGATAGGGATAAAGAATGGGAAGGTGGATAGGCCATTTGGGTGGTATTCACTATTGATGCACCTCTTCCTCTTCAAAGGTGGAGATTATTTCGCCAGTGGAATGGACTTGGTAAAAGAAAAGGAGGGAGAAAAGATGCCGGTGCAATTATGGAGTACTGTATTGTCATGGGATAGAGAGGATGCAAGTTTTCTAAAGTTTGATAAATATTTTGCGTCCAAGATAAGGACTCTCCTTTGCTCTGACAATCCAAGAGTCCCCAAGGTTCTTCTGGAATTCTTAAGACCAAAAGAATTCGCAGAGAGTATCAAGATAGTTCATAACTGGGGTGATATGTACTTGTATCCAGTTTCCACAGTTTTTAGAGTCTTTGGTTTCAGAGGCACCCCATTTTTGTTACCATACCAGGTCCCCCTCAAAGTGGGAATAGCTGAGATTCTCAGACAAATTGGTGACTTGCAAGAGGCAGAGTTAACCGATAGAGGTAAAGGGACTATTTTCCCTACAGCTACAGTAGCCCACCAATTTGTAATCACCAAGGGAGGCTGGAAATGTTTTGAGGATTTCCTCAAACCCTACCATTTGTCCACTGCAGTGTCTAGATGTGCTGATCCGGAGGACTTCTACAATGGTGTATTCCGGAAGAAAGTAGCATGCAGAGGTAGGCCCCATCAATTCCACTTCCTGAAGACCTCATCAGGAATGAATTTGATTTGGATGAACAGGAGTTAAGAAAGGAAAAGTGGGTGGCTTACAGGAAGGCCTTGGATTTTGTGCATCAATTTGATGCTAGCTATGACCCATTGTCTAGCTTCTTCCCATTGGAAGAAAAGATAAAATTTTTGATTATTTGTTTTGAGGATGTGATGCAGACAATAAAGGAAAAAAGGGAAGTTGTAATTAAAAACAACCCTGAGAAAGCAAGAATGATTTTGGGGAAATCAGCTCCTATTAAAGCCATCCCTCCTGGTGATTACACCCTACATAAGAAAGTAGGTTACAGTGTGTTGGTGTCTGCAAGAGGGGAACCCTCTTCATCCAAAGGGAAGAGGAAAGCACATGAAGTCATTGATATACAAGACAGCCCAAAGAAGCAGAGGGTGGGGAAGGAGGTGCAATCAGATACACCCTTATATTCCCCCTCCCAATCCCCTCTCCACATTGGAGATGAACAAGCAGCAACTGAATACCTCTCTCAGTTGGGCAGCTTGGGGGAGATTGCGTATACATATGATGAAGTGGAAGAAGGGATGCCAGAAGAGCCCATTGAAGCACAAATGGACATCACTTCAACTGAACTCAAAGGCCAGGAGTGGGATCTTGAGATAAGGAAGGCCACTAGTGCCTTTCTAGCGGATGATAGTTTTGTCACATCTGAAGCATTTGTGCAATTTATCTGGAAACAACATATAGATAAGTATAATGCTAGATGTGAAACAAGAAAGACAGAACAACCTGATAAAGATCCAGCCTCAGTGGAGGAAGAAATAAAACAGGAGATGATGGAAGAATTCAAAACCATCACTCCTGAACAGGGGAGAGATTTAGTAGCACAAGCTGGAGTGCTCATTCTACCAGAATGGAATATTGCTGATGCTCTGGTGCTGGATGCATTGAGAAAAGAAACCAAACCCATGGAAGGGGTTACATTCAGTAAAGACAATGCTGCTCTAGTCATGTGGTCCCTTAAGAGAAATGAGGACAAGAAGGGTAAAGACACCACAGGGACAAGTCACATTGGTGGATTAATGGTCAAGAGAGTAGAGAGTACAGGGATAGTAGAGGCTGCTAGCACAGTGTTGGAGACTGCCAAATTTAGTGTTGCAGTAGCTGAGAAGGATGCTAAAGAAAAGGAGGCTCTCCAGCTCAAATTGGAAACAGTCTTGAAGGCTTATGACAGTGCCAAGGAGGAAATAAGAGGCAAGGAGAGTATTATTGCCAGATTGCAGAGCCAATTAGCAGAACAACGTCAACAGGGTGAGTCTTCAACATTAATGATCACCTCTTCTCCTGCAAGACCTCCACCTACTAGCCCCATTATTGAGCTCCCACTATCTCCTGCACCTTCCAGCTCTCAGATGATAGAGATAACTTCCCAAGAAATGGAGAGTCTTAAGCAAACTCAGGCCTATTATGCAGGGAAGTATGAAGAGAAAATAAAGGCCACAATCTCCAGTTTTGCAGACACTATAAATGCTTCACTCCTTCACAATAGTGTAGGAAAAGTCATGGGGATATGGACTGAGTTGAGAAGAGATAAGGCCATCTTGACACCCATTTTTGACAGATGGAGGCCTAGGGAGCAGGATTTGGAGTTCATGTGTGTTTCCTGTGATGAAGCAAGAGCTAACCCTATTATCAAATCCACTTCTGATATCACTAAGAGTTTATTGCAATTGGCAATAGAGGTGGATAATGTGGAAAGAAGGGTTAAATTGCTTAAAAAGGAATACACTGATCAAGTTTGTGAGTTACTCCCAGGAATTTTTGCCAATCCAGATCAGCTGAAAGATAAGCAGATATGGCTCAATGAGATAAATGCTAAATTGTCAGCAAGGGTCAAGGGAATCATTGATCTGGATGATACCTCATTTTTTGTTATAACCATACAGGAAATAGAAAGAATTAAATCACACTACAGTTTTCTTAACTCAGAAGTCAACAAACTGAGGAATTCTTGGAAAGGGTTGACTAAGGTTAAAAGTGATGTGATTAATTTTGTATGGCCGACCGAGGAGACGTATAGTGAGTGGGGAGTTAAATATTCCACTCAAGATCCGGAGCAGTTAGAGAGCGTCCCTGAAGAGCTAGAAGAGGTTGCAACTGAACAACCCGTCCAACAGACTGCTGAAGAAGCTGAAAAGAGCGCATAACTGAAATTGTAACTTCTTCAATTTTTGAAGTAATTGTAACAAAATTTCCTCGAGAAGTCCGAAGCTTTGTGCATCCATATTGTTATAAATGGATACCAGGACTAGAGAGAAAGGGATCACAAAAATTTTGTAAGAAAACGCTGCAGAAATATTATCTGAGCTTTTCCAAAGTTTAATGGAGAATCAAACTTTTGTAAAATCTTTTCAAATGAATATCAATATACAGACCGTCAGTTTTGAGTAAAGCTCTGTGTCGTCTTCAAATTTGTCCTTAATTGTATTTACTCTTTCATTCAGAATAGTCTAGGATTTTTCTGTTTGAATGGAATTGTAAGGCAATCTCAGTATGGGTGTTTCTAGCTTTTCTCTTTAGGAGGGAAATTAAACATGCATGACCACTCTATCAGTAAATACTTTAGGATAAACTTTGAATTTTGAGGACCATAGCTTATTTTGAAGTGATTAAATTCTTGTTGATGCTAGGCATTTACAGGGATAAATGGAGACCAAGTTGATGGGAAGTATAGAGATATCTTATTTCAGGAGTTTTATTTGAGTTTGAGTGACTCTGTAGCCTTGGATAAAGCACTGGTACTAATCGAAGCTGTTTATTGCATGCTTTGTTGATCAAATATGCTAAAGTTGAGTGTTGTTTCATTCTTTGTTTTCAGTTGTTTTTCAAGGTGAATAAACTCACTGGTTTTCTGGACTTGTTTGCTGTGGGTTTGTTGCTTAAGAGTGTGAAGTTAATTCACAAAGGGTATACCCGCCTGGGCTTAAGGAAGAGCCCGAAGTGTAGAAGGTCTAACCAAACCTTGTCATATGTTGTCTCTGAAATCCCTTTATCCTTGATGTCTTCTCGGCACCCATTTTAGATTATATTATTAAAGGCATTGAAGGGGAATCAGATTTTGAGAACAACATCCTCTGCTGCCTGTCTCCTAGCCCTTAGTGCTATCTTAGCCTCTATGTAGTGATGAATGGCCTAGTCTCGCTCCTGCTTAGTATCTCTGAGCCACCTCCTGAGCCTATCCCTCTCCCTCTCCAGGTCCTGGATCTCATCTACCTATCCCTGATAGATCTCCCTCAGTTCTGTCAGTTCATCCTCCTCTACCTTAGCCCCCTATGGCTCTACCTGTGGCTCCCCCTATACGGGTGCCTACCCCTGTGCCTGCACCTATGCCTATGCTTGTACTGGTGCATGTCCCTATACTGGTCCCTGTACCTGCACCTGTCTAGGACCCTATGCTGCTAGCACCTGTAGCGGTAATCCACCGCGACCCCTCACCACCCGAGCCTACTTGTCCTCTCCACCCTCCCTCCGTGGCGCCACCCTCCTCTTGCCAACTTCTCCCCTCCTCCTTCGTCAGCCTTTGCCACCATCATCTCCATCATCATCCCCATCCCCACCACCATCTCCCTCTAATAACTCTCCTTGATCCGTCAGGCGTGGGAATGGATGCTCGGCCTAGTATGCTATGTACTCGGCATCCATGCCGACATCCTCAATCTCTGGCCACATGTCCTAGGGTAGGGGCATCATCTCTACAAGCTATGTAACCGCCTGATCATATGATAATAGGGGCCCAAACTATGCCTGATCTCTGACAGTCCGTGCATACATGCCTGAGCCCTGTGGCATCCACTAGATCCTGCCAAACTGCCTGCCCACCCTGTCTACTAGGTACCTCTCCAGTTTGGCAGTTCATCACAAAGTACTCTATCTTGGTACTCACTGTTAATCACAAAGTGCCTTGATCTATCCTATCTTAGGGCCTCTACTTGAGTGAATCCTCTTGAGTAGTTTCCTAATTGGCAACGTATGTTCTATCACATAATTGTCAATCCTAGCCCTATTTATTATCCTAGTCTTCCCTAGAGGACATGCTTGAGTGTATCCTCTCAGCAGCTTATCCAATCGACAGCGTATATTCATCAAAGAACTGTCGATTTGACCTAGAAGACACAAATTCATATTTTTTGGACATAAACACGCTTTCTTGACATAAACGTGCTTGAAGACTGCACAGACGCGTCTGAAAAACACAGACATGCCTTAAAAACACAGATGCGCTTGGGCAACACAGATGTGCCTTCTTGGCATAGACGTGCCTACACATCATAGATGTGGTCACATTCATCACAAACGCATTTTCTGACACAGACGCACCTGGCACAAACACAGACGCGCCTGGCACCAACGCATATGCTCCTAGACATTTTTTGACATTTTTGGATCCTAACCTAAAGCACATTTATTGCCTTATCTAGCATGCATTAATGACAACAATAAATGCATCAAAGTACGAGGCGGTTTTGTGGTACTTACCGGCTCTCCTACCTCTGTTGGCCTCTAGAATCTGCGAATGCGGTCGAATCTGTGAACGAAAGCCATTGCTGCTGACTGCTGCTGCTCTATTTTCGCTCTGCACTCTGCTCTCATGGATGCATGGATGACAATGAGGATGTATTTTCCCTCGTGGTCTATCTTATAGTCTATCCTAGCCTTAGTCCTCGTTTCCTGAGCCAGTCTTCATTATCCCGTGACTCTATCACTTTATCCGGTCAGTCCATTCTATCTCATCTTTCTTATCGAGAGATCATCTGCGATCTTTTCAGACATTTTCATCCAATCTCTCGAGGGGGCATATTATTCCCATCTTGGGGCAATTTTGTATCAGTTCTTCTTATCTTCTTTGAAACAACGCGACAAGCCGCATTGTCTCAAAGAGGGGCAAAATGTAGACACCCAAAATTGTCCAGTCTAATTAAATAAATATTTTTATTTATTTAATTATCTAAGCCTAATTCTTCTATTAATTAAATAAATCTTTATTTATTTAATTAATTCATTTATCCTCTTCTAGCCTTATTTCTCATTTAAATAAATACATTTATTTATTTAAATTTTCCTTTTCCTAAATTAAATAAATATTTTATTTATTTATTTAATTATCCCATTTCTTCTATTAATTAAATAAATATTTATTTATTTAATTAATTCATTAACCTTTTTCTACTTATGACACATGTCATTCATCTCTTAATTCATACACTACCTACCTCTTTCATTATTTTATTATTTCTTTTACCTACCCTCTAATCATAGCCGACCTCCTTTTACACCTCTCAATCTTATCCCTCCATTTCATATTGTGTCTTCTATATAAGGAGATGCTTTCTTCATTATCAAATCCTAACTAACTACTTGATCAATTGACTATACTACGATCCTACTTGCAACCACATTCTGTTCTTTGTTGAGCTCTTGTGCACATAAAATCTAAGAGCAAATATATCAAGCAAGATCAATGGAGATAGGAAGAATGGAGATGCAAACCCTATTGGACATGTGATGGTATAATCTTTGTAATTTCATTTGATTTGCATTGTCTTAGGTAATCTTCATATGTTATGGTGGATCTTTGTTGTTGTTAGGCTAGGGTTTTGTGGTTGAATTCATTTAGCCTTTCAATATTGTTATTATTGTTGTATCCATTTTCACCATATACAATATGTAGATGGGACTACTCTCATCTCATGAATCCAAGGATGTTTTAACAATATGTTGTATTTGAGATCAAGGTCTAGGACTTGACAAATCACATCTTTTGTAACTGGCCCAACTCTGAGAGGTAAAATGATTGTGCCCTTGGATGAACGCTCTTCATCATCATATGCTTTGATGGTAATTTTGTTTGCAGCATTCACAACTTTGTCTTAATATCCTAATTGTTTAATAGTGCTCAATGTACAAATGTTTAGACCTGCTCCTCCATCTATCAGGACTCATTTTATTTGATGTTTGTGTAGGAAGGCTTCAATGTGTAAAGGTGCATTATGTGGTTGACTTACAGAGGCGTCATCAACTTCTGTGAATGTAAGGGAGTGTGGAATGGAAAGGTATCCCACCATGGCTTGAAACTGGTCCACGTTCAGATTAGTAGCGACAGAAGTGTCTCTCAAGATTTTGTCAAGAATGGCTTTATGTGTGGGGGATATGCATAAGGGCTCAAGGATTGAGATAAGTGTGGGTGTCTTCCCTAACTGTTCTACAAGGTCATACTCAGGCTTGGTTGATGAAGAAGTGGTGTTTTTAGTTGGAGAACCTTGCAAAGTGATTTTACCTCGACAGGTTGTAACATGACATTCAGAGGTAGGTTCGAAAGAAGATCCAACACCTTGTAGGACAATCTTAGGTCTCTGGGTAGAATTCTCAGGGTTTTTGTCCTTGATGATAATGGTAGAGACGTAATTGTCCATCGAGATGTGATTGATGGTTGAATCATAGTTGTAGGATGCTCTGGTATAGTTGGTTTGATCCTCTGTGGCTTTAGCTTTTCCCTTGTCATGTTTTGGGAATGGTTCCTTAAACATCTCATGTTCTTGATTGGATGAGTGTCCCTCAATCTCAATGTCACCTCTATCAATGAGATCTTGTATGATGTTCTTTAGTTGATGACAATTTCCTGTCTTATGACCCTTGCTCTTATGAAATTCACAATACTCATCATCATTCCACCAATTTGGTTTAACCTTTGGTTCATATGGAGGAAAATCTGGAACTGTGATTGCCTTGTTTGCCGCTAGCTTTTTGAAAACTGACTCAAGTGGTTCTCCCAATGGGGTGTACTTCCTTCATGATCTGGAAGTTGTTTGAGTATTCGCTTGATTGTTTATAGAACTTGATCCTGAAAAGATGAATTTGGGTCGCACTGTGTGTTATCACTGTTTTTTAAAATTGGGTTCTTTTCCCATAATTGGCTATGGTTCTTCGAAAATATTCGTAGGGTGTGGCCCCAGGTGTTTCAGCTTTGTTCTAAACCTAGAGGGTTTAAGGGTTTTCCAAGTTTTACGCTTTATCTTTTGTTTTAAATCCCCTGGTTTCTATTCCGTCTTTACTTTATTTCACTTAAGTCATGGGTCGCGGGGTCGTAAGAAGTGTCCCCCCCTTGCTATTTACCTAGGCGGTCATGTTAATTATTTGAAAAATTTTCACCTTTTATTATTTCCTTCTAAAGTGCCGGGCCCAGTAAACATTGATCAACTTGGGGAAAGATCCGACGGTTGGCGCTATTTCGCAAGGGTTAAGTGCTTGCCCTTTAAGGCTGCGAAATAGCGAGGATTAATATCAGCCGTCCATGTGTCATGCGGAGGAAGTGAAGGTTGCGGCTGTCAAGAAGGTGGGCCCCCCCCCTCTACGTGGTCTTCTCTGGCGTATTAGAGGGCAGCACGTGGCACAGGTCACCACAGTTAGCATGTTGAGATCAAGGTTCAAAAGTGGGCCGCAAAGATGAGTCAGCTCACAGGTGGAGGTGACCTGGCAGGGACAGCTCTTACAATTCATTGAGACCCCGTGGCCCCTTCCAGCGAATGAAAAGTCGACAGGTCAGCTTCGAAGATGACAGGGCGCCAGGTGTCCGTGACGTGTCCGTGGGCCCACCTCTTCTGAGAGCTCCTAACAGGGTTTAAATGCCGATCAACTTGAGAAAGGATCCGACGGTCAGCGCTATTTCGCAAGGGTTAAGTGCTCACCCTTTAAGGCTGCGAAATAGCGAGAATGAATATCAGCCGTCCATGTGTCACGACGGGGTAAGTGGAAGGCATAGCTATCAGAGATAGCTGGAGCCCCGTGGCTTTCTTTTGGCGTATTATAAGGTAACACGTGGCACAGGCCGCCACAGTCAGCAGGACAAGGCGCTAGGTGTCCATGACGTGTCCTTGGGCCCACCACCTCTGAGAGCTCCTAACAGGGTTTAAGTGCCGAGCAAGTTGAGATAAGATCTAACGGCTCGCGCTATTTCACGAGGGTTAAGTGCTCACCTTTTAAGGCTGCGAAATAGCGAAAGTTAACCTGGACCGTCCACGTGTCTTGATGACACGCGGTCTAAAAGGCCACTATGGGTCCCTGTAGTGTATGCTTGACAAATAAAAATGTGACAGGTCGGCTCCGAAGATGACAAGGTGCCAGGTGTCCATGGCGTGTCCGTGGGCCCACCATTTATGAGATAGACCTATCGAGACTGAAGTGGGGCCCCCATGGTTCTTCTTCCGGCAAGTGACAGAGTGACAAATCAGCACAGTGGATGACTAGATGCCAGATGTCACTGATGACTCAGTGGGCCCACCATTCCTGAGGACCTGTTCGAAGGATTAAAAGGTGATTAACTTGAAAGATAATCCAACGGCCCGCGCTATTTCGCAAGGGTTAAGTGCTCACCCTTTAAGGCTGCGAAATAGCGAGAATGAATATCGGCCGTCCATGTGTCATGATGATGACATGGCAAAAAGAGAAAGACACGGGCCCGCCACAGTATAAAGGGCAACATTCAGCCAGTATCAAAATAGAATGTGAGGGGATTTTCTAAGCCAATGGTCGGATGCCGCGTGGTATTATGTGGCCAATAAAAAGACAGGACTTAGACTAAGGACAAAGCCGTCAAAATGAAATTCACAGAGAGACACTTGCAGAAAGACTGCGACCCGTTGGAGCTAAAATATGAATTCTCGTATGAATTCGATTTTGAAGGGACGGCCGAAGCATGCGGAATCAATGTCAAAGTTAAGGCCTAGAGTACAAGCATTTGATTTCCTAACAACCTTGTAAGGATACCTTTTAAAAGGATTTTTGCAGAGGAAGCAAACGCAGAGTTATCTTTTATAAAAACAGAGAAGGCGAATTGGTTGCAGAGCGAATTTCTTCGAGCAAGCATCAGGTTTTTTCTTATTTTGCAGCCATTCTTGTGTTGTAATAAGTGAAATTGTTCTCGTATAACAGAAGTATTTTCAGAAGTAATATTTATCTGGTTGTATTGCAAATGGCTCCTAAAAGGGAATTTTCTGGTAAAGTTGATTATCTTGAAAGAAGTGTGTGTGATGACTTCTTAGAGCAGTTGATGCTGTCAACCAACCAGGCCTCTAAGGCCAAAGAATTAGTACCCAGGGCTCCCCGACTGGGAATTGGAGAAGGATTATATGATAACAGTAATTGGTTAAGAGACCCACTGGTTGGGCTGTCTAGGTTGGGGCTATTTAAAATTGGTTTTGGAATGAGGAATTCTCCTGCTCCTCAAAATAGCATTTGGGAATTAGATGTTGGGAGATTGGTAGTCCCAGGGGTGTTCATGGATACAGATTTGTTAACCCAAATGGCATTGAATTATGATTCAGTTACCAGGTGTATCTGGGATGTGAATGGAAAAACCCTCGTGGAGATAAATGCAGAAGAGCTGAGAAAAGCGTTTGGGCTTAGTGAGTTTACCAATTTCTTGGAGCCTATAAACTTCACACAATTAGCTCAGGTATACAGGGCACAGAGGACTCATCTCAGGAATGGGCCTCTCAAAGAACTTTTTCTGAAAGTGGGAGGGTTAGCAGTTGTAGGGCCCAATACACAAGAGCCTTTTTCACTAAGTATGTTTACCTCGAGGGCAAAAGGGATGTACTGGGCACTTTGCCAAGTTCTAGGAGAGGATGCTGAATCTAATATGCCAAATCATTATCTGTTAATGATTGTTCAAATTTTGAATCCTTCTCTTGCTATTATATTTGATTATGCTTCATATATTGCTGATGCTATCCATGGAGGATTGATAGGGATAAAGAATGGGAAGGTGGATAGGCCATTTGGGTGGTATTCACTATTGATGCACCTCTTCCTCTTCAAAGGTGGAGATTATTTCGCCAGTGGAATGGACTTGGTAAAAGAAAAGGAGGGAGAAAAGATGCCGGTGCAATTATGGAGTACTGTATTGTCATGGGATAGAGAGGATGCAAGTTTTCTAAAGTTTGATAAATATTTTGCGTCCAAGATAAGGACTCTCCTTTGCTCTGACAATCCAAGAGTCCCCAAGGTTCTTCTGGAATTCTTAAGACCAAAAGAATTCGCAGAGAGTATCAAGATAGTTCATAACTGGGGTGATATGTACTTGTATCCAGTTTCCACAGTTTTTAGAGTCTTTGGTTTCAGAGGCACCCCATTTTTGTTACCATACCAGGTCCCCCTCAAAGTGGGAATAGCTGAGATTCTCAGACAAATTGGTGACTTGCAAGAGGCAGAGTTAACAGGCCAAGGTAAAGGGACTATTTTCCCTACACCTACAGTAGCCCACCAATTTGTAATCACCAAGGGAGGCTGGAAGTGTTTTGAGGATTTCCTTAAACCCTACCATTTGTCCACTGCAGTGTCTAGATGTGCTGACCTGGAGGACTTCTACAATGGTGTATTCCGGAAGAAAGTAGCATGCAGAGGTAGGCCTCATCAATTCCACTTTCCTGAAGACTTAATGAGGAATGAATTTGATTTAGATGAACAGGAGTTGAGGAAGGAAAAATGGGTGGCTTACAGGAAGGCCCTGGATTTTGTGCATCAATTTGATGCCAGCTATGACCCATTGTCTAGCTTCTTCCCATTGGAAGAAAAGATAAAGTTTTTGATCATTTGTTTTGAGGATGTGATGCAGACAATAAAGGAGAAAAGGGGAGTTGTAATTAAAAACAACCCTGAGAAAGCAAGAATAATTTTGGGGAAATCAGCTCCCACTAAAGCCATCCCTCCTGGTGATTATACCCTGCATAAGAAAGCAGGTTATAGTGTGTTGGTGTCTGCAACAGGGGAACCCTCTTCATCTAAAGGGAAGAGGAAAGCACATGAAGTCATTGACATCCAAGACAGCCCAAAGAAGCAGAGGGTGGGGAAGGAAGTGCAATCAGATACACCCTTATATTCCCCATCCCAATCCCCTCTCCACATTGGAGATGAACAGGCAGCAACTGAATACCTCTCTCAGTTGGGCAGTTTGGGGGAGATTGCGTATACATATGATGAAGTGGAAGAGGGGATGCCAGAAGAACCCACTGAAGCACAAATGGACATCACCTCGACTGAACTCAAAGGCCAGGAGTGGGATCTTGAGATAAAGAAGGCCACTAGTGCTTTTCTAGCAGATGATAGTTTTGTAACATCTGAAGCATTCATGCAGTTTATATGGAAACAACATATAGATAAATATAATGCTAGATGTGAAACAAGAAAGGCAGAACAACCAAATAAAGATCCAGCCTCGGTGGAGGAAGAAATAAAATAGGAGATGATGGAAGAATTCAAAACCATCACTCCTGAACAGGGGAGAGATTTAGTAGCACAAGCTGGAGTGCTCATTTTGCCAGAATGGAATATTGCTGATGCTCTGGTGCTGGATGCAGTGAGGAAAGAAACCAAACCCATGGAAGGGGTTACATTCAGTAAAGACAATGCTGCTCTAGTCATGTGGTCCCTTAAGAGAAATGAGGACAAGAAGGGTAAAGACACCACAGGGACAAGTCACATTGGCGGATTGATGGTCAAGAGAGTAGAAAGTACAGGGGTAGTAGAGGCTGCTAGCACAGTGTTGGAGACTGCCAAATTCAGTGTTGCAGTAGCTGAGAAGGATGCTAAAGAAAAGGAGGCTCTCCAGCTCAAATTGGAAATAGTCTTGAAAGCTTATGACAGTGCCAAGGAGGAAATAAGAGGCAAGGAGAGTATCATTGCCAAATTGCAGAGCCAGTTAGCAGGACAACGTCAACAAGGTGAGTCTTCAACATTAATGATCACCTCTTCTCCTGCAAGACCTCCACCTACTAGC
The DNA here is from genome assembly GCF_030272615.1 of Cryptomeria japonica. Lineage (NCBI taxonomy): Eukaryota > Viridiplantae > Streptophyta > Pinopsida > Cupressales > Cupressaceae > Cryptomeria > Cryptomeria japonica. The sequence goes on from NC_081408.1 coordinate 50,791,784, forward strand.
CCCATTATTGAGCTCCCACCATCTCCTACACCTTCCAGCTATCAGATGATAGAGATAACTCCCCAAGAATTGGAGAGTCTTAAGAAAACTCAGGCCTATTATGCAGGGAAGTATGAAGAAAAGATCAAGGCCACAGTCTCCAGTTTTGCAGACACTATAAATGCTTCACTCCTTCACAATAGTGTAGGAAAAGTCATGGAGATATGGACTGAGTTGAGAAGAGATAAAGTCATATTGACACCCATTTTTGACAGATGGAGGCCTAGGGAGCAGGATTTGGAGTTCATGTGTGTTTCCTGTGATGAAACAAGAGCTAACCCTATTATCAAATCCACTTCTGATATCACTAAGAGTTTATTGCAACTGGCAACAGAGGTGGATAATGTGGAAAGAAGGGTTAAATTGCTTAAAAAGGAATACACTGATCAGGTTTGTGAGTTACTCCCAGGAATTTTTGCCAATCCAGATCAGCTGAAAGATAAGCAGATATGGCTCAATGAGATAAATGCTAAATTGTCAGCAAGGGTCAAGGGAATTATTGATCTGGATGATACCTCATTTTTTGTTATAACCATACAGGAAATAGAGAGAATTAAATCACACTACAGTTTTCTTAACTCAGAAGTCAACAAACTGAGGAATTCTTGGAAAGGGTTGACTAAGGTTAAAAGTGATGTGATTAATTTTGTATGGCCGACCGAGGAGACGTATGGTAAGTGGGGAATTAAATATTCCACTCGAGATCCGGAGCAGTTAGAGAACGTCCCTGAAGAGCCAGAGGAGGTTGCAACTGAACAACCCGTCCAACAGATTGCTAAAGAAGCTGAAAAGAGCGCATAACTGAAATTGTAACTTATTCAAATTTTGAAGTAATTGTAACAAACTTTCCTCAAGAAGTCCGAAGCTTTGTGCATCCATATTGTTATAAATGGATACCAGGGCTAGAGAGAAAGGGATCACAAAATTTTTGTAAGAAAACGCTGCAGAAATGTTATCTGAGCTTTTCCAAAGTTTAATGGAGAATCAGACTTTTGTAAAATATTTTTCAAATGAATATCAATATACAGACCGTCAGTTTTGAGTAAAGCTCTGTGTTGTCTTCAAATTTGTCCTTAATTGTATTTACTCTTTCATTCAGAATAGTCTAGGATTTTTCTGTTTGAATGGAATTGTAAGGCAATCTCAGTATGGGTGTTTCTAGCTTTTCTCTTTAGGAGGGAAATTAAATAGGCATGACCACTCTACTAGTAAATACTTTAGGATAAACTTTGAATTTTGAGGACCATAGATTATTTTGAAGTGATTAAATTCTTGATTGATGCTAGGCATTTATAGGGATAAATGGAGACCAAGTTGATGGGAAGTATAGAGATGTTTTATTTCAAGAGTTTTATTTGAGTTTGAGTGACTCTGTAGCCTTGGATAAAGCACTGGTACTAATCGAAGCTATTTATTGCATGCTTTGTTGATCAAATATGCTGAAGTTGAGTATTGTTTCATTCTTTGTTTTCAGTTGTTTTTCAAGGTGAATAAACTCACTGGTTTTCTGGACTGGTTTGCTGTGGGTTTGTTACTTAAGAATGTGAAGTTAATTCACAAAGGGTATACCCGCCTGGGCTTAAGGAAGAGCCCGAAGTGTAGAAGGTCTAACCAAACCTTGTCATATGTTGTCTCTGAAATCCTTTTATCCTTGATGTCTTCTCGGCACCCATTTTAGATTATATTATTAAATGCATTGAAGGGGAATTAGATTTTGAGAAGAACACTGTGTTGGCATCAACAACACCATCATTGACTGTGTTCTTGTTTTTATTCCAAAATCTTGGCTTGTCTTTTCCTTTAAAGTCATCTTTGTTTTCCTTGAATATCTTAATAACTCCTTGTTCAATTAGGACCTTCTCTGTCGCTAAGCCTTTTTCAATGATGTCCTTGAAGGTGGACAAAAAAGCTTTTCTTAGATCATAGCCAATGTCTTTGTTAACGTTTTGTGTGAACATCTCTACCATTTGTTTTTGTGGAATTTCACAAGAGCATCTGCTGGCTAGATTTCTCCATCTTTGTAAAAATGACGCAAAAGACTCTCCCTCTTTTTGCTTGATGTTGCACAAAGTAGTGACTGATATGTCTATCTCTATGTTTTAGGAGAAATGATGGATAAATGCCTCTGCTAGGTCACCCCATGACTTAATGCCAGGTGGAAGTTGGGAGAACCATTCCATAGCTTGATCACCTAAGCTTTGTGGGAATATTCTCATCAAATATGTCTCTTCTGCTGCTATCTCAATGCAAGCTGTGAAAAACTATCTTATGTGTGCCTTAGGATCCCCGTTTCCTCTATACTTATCAAATTTAAGTGTCACAAAATGTGTAGGAAAAGGAGGCATTGGAATGCTCTTGTCAAATGGATAAGGACATATGTCTCTCATTGTGTATGTTGGCTTTGGTGTATTTATGTCCTCCATTTTCTTTTGTAAGTCCTTGATTTGTTGCTCCAAATTGCTCTTAGGTGGAGATCAACTTCTTGGACCATACCCCATGCTTGAGGCACCAATTGGAGGAGGAGCATGTTGCATATATGGATGATATTGATCATACACATGTTCATATGGAGGAGGTCTATAGTGATGCTGCGTATATGGACCACATGGTATAGATTCATGTTGAGGAATGAAATATCTATTTTGTCCATGTATACCATACTCTACAGGCATGTCATGTTCTGAAGTGTTGCCCCCAAATTTGACATGGGGTTTCCTTGTGTCCAAATTTTGAGCATGCCTTTGAATATCCAATTGCTTTGGTGGTTGATCCTTAGCATTGATATGTGATTGAGCATATTTCTCTGCATAAGACTTCCATAATGGTCTGCGAAGGTGAGCAGCATATGCTTGACCATGTGTATGTGGGACCTCTAGTTTTTGAAACTAAGATGATGGTGATTCAGGTACCATATATGGTCCTCTATTTCCTCCACTATTAGGCCTCCTTTGATCCATGTTGGAGTGAGTTTGTTGCAAAGGTCGATTTTCCATTATTTGAGACATGTCAAAATCATGAGGTATCTTAACTCCACTTTGTGCCATCATTTGTAAGAAGTATTGTCTATCTCTCCTCATTATTTCCTCAATTAGTCAATTGAAGCGGGGGTCCATAATGGATTCTTCCACATCTGCTGAGTGTACTGAAAAGTTGTCCATATCATCATTGTGTGTATCATTGTTGTTTGTGGTGTCCATGTTCTCAACATTTGGAATGTTTCTATAGGCATCCATGTCAGGTAATGTGTTATGATCAGTATTGAAAAAGACATCATTGTCATACTCATAGACACTCATGTTTGCGGACTCTTGAGCCTCTTTAATTTCTCTCCTAGATTTTTGGTAACGAGTTTCAACCATGGACTAGGTCTTGACCAAGATGTGTGAGACTAGATGAAAATGGAAAAAGCATGGAAGACTAAGAGTTGGATGGAATGTAAATGAATCTGAGGTGTACTTGAAATGTCCAAAGTGTAAGACCAAGTATGTATGTAGTAGAGTAGGTGTGACTTCCAAAGAGAGGATAGTTTCTCTTGATGAGGTAAGTTGACCTTGACTCTAAGTAAAACCAAATGAGACCCAAAGGTGATAGACCTTGATGAGGGACCACTTAGCAAAGTGTTGTTGTATGTAGTGTGTTGACAAAGTATGATGAGGACAAGCAAGTGACCTTTTGACTCAAGTTTAGACAAATGTGAATGTAATGTGAGGTGCAAAGCAATGATGGACTTTGTGAGACCCAAAGATAGGTTGAATGCTAGATGAAAACCTGGAGAAATGACCTAGGAAGCTCAAGAATTCCGAAACTGACTGTGTTTGTTTGCTGGACTGTAATAGTTTTTTTTTGTTTTTTTTTTCAATTTTGATCACAGACGCGCCTGTATACTTCATAGATGCGATTTCCTAACACAGACGTGGCTCTATTTAACACAAACACGCTTCTAAGATTTTTGTGCAAATTGCAATATTGATTCTAGAAACACAGACACGTTTCTACCCTTCATAGACATGGTTATACAACACAGACACTATTATGTCAGACACAGACGCGTTTCTGCAAAATTTGTGCAATTTTTTCCAATCTGTGAAGTCATTTTATTGTGACAAAATCTGATTGTTTGACTATTTTTTGTGACAAGAGGACACAGTGTTGATGAAGACCCAATGTTTGCAAGTGTCTAGACTCAAAATGACTCTAAGAAAAGTGTGTTGCTTGATGTAAAAATGTTTTGCATACACTTGAAGACACAAAAGACACAATGTTTTTCTGTTTGGTCTTGAATGTTTTGAATGTTTAAAATAAGTCAAACACAATTCTTATGGCTGGCCAAGACAATAGTTGTTGATCCCACATGGGGTTTTACCCCCGAGGCTACGCTATTCAGAGCAGATACTTAGATGCTTGACCTCACTAGCTCCACCCTCGGCACTCACTTCTTGGGTCAGCCAAGCATCAGTCCCCACGAAAACTCCCCATGGTGAACTTTGTATCTCTACTATGAACCATATGTGTGTGGGCCACTACCAGAGGTCCGACCTCCTGCCCCAACAACTAGAAGGATTTGGGCTTCTAAAACAAAAAGGTGCTAGTAAGGGCATCCGCTCATGTGGCCATACATGCAGCACTTTCAGCTCTGTAAATACAGAAGGCTCCCAACCAGTAGGGGTTACGCCCTACAACTGATCAAATAAATTTGATCAAACGGGTTTATGGGGAGACATAGTGTCGGTATGAACTAATCAGCACACGTTATCCATAGTTTTCACCATGAATACAGTTGTTTATAGTGGTTCGGAAGAGGTGGGTTTTCCTTGCTACCACTTGGGGTGTTCTCTTCTCACTAGTAGTCCTAATGACCACACGGGAAGATAGGCCCTCTAAAGATTAAACAAAAAGAGCCTATTGCTCAGGACACAAAAGACAATGATTCAATTTTGGTGCACCAATTGAAGTGTTTGCTAGTCTATAAAAACAAAGCACACAATAAAAGATCCAAAAGCCCTTGCCAAGGACCTGCAACAAAGAGTTGTTAGTAGTTTGGATTGTTTCAAATAATCACCCCTTCCTGCAAGCACACAAGTTAGGTAAATTTTAGATCCAAAAGACTTTGTGAAAATAGGGGCCTTCAACTAAACGATTTTGCTTTCAAGACAAGCTGCACCAATTTCGTTAGCTAGATCTGAAAATTTTAGCTCAAAATAAACTGGATCTGAAACATTAAATGCAAGACAAAATGGTGAAAAATGAAAACCTAATTTTTTTTTTTTTGAAAACATAGACGTGATTTTACCTTACATAGACACGATTCCACCCTACACAAATGCGATTCCACAACACAAACGTGTTTTAACACCTCATAGACGCGTTTCTGCAAAAAAATGCAAAACAGAAAATCCTCCAGAGCACAGACACGATTAAAATGATCACAGACGCGACTAGATCTCATAGACGCAATTCCACAACACAGATGTGTTTCTGCAAAAAGAATGCAAAACAAAAAATCCTGCAAGACACAGACGCGATTAAAATGATCACAAACGTGATTGGATCTCATAGACATGATTAAAGTGCCCACAGACGCGCCTATAATGAAAACCTGCAATCTGAAAAATGAAAATGAAACACAGACGCAGTTCAGAGGTTCACAGACGCAATTCGGGAACACAGACGCAATCCGAAAGTGCACAGATGTGACAGAAAGCCAAAAATGCGATTCGAAAGTATGCAGACAAAATATCAAAATGCTGTCGAAAAATGTCAGATCTGCAACTTCAAAACACAAAATTTGCAACAAAGATGTTAAATGCAAAAGGGACAAGAGTCCCACTAGGTGTGCCAAAATGTATATGGTGAAAATGGATAACAATAATAATGATATTGAAAGGCTAAATGAATTCAACCACAAAACCCTAGCCTAACAACAACAAAGATCCACCATAACATATGAAGATTACCTAAGACAATGCAAATTAAACGAAATCACAAAGATTATACCATCACATGTCCAATAGGGTTTGGATCTCCATTCTTCCTATCTCCATTGATCTTGCTTGATATATTTGCTCTCAGATTTTATGTGCACAAGAGCTCAACAAAGAACGGAATGTGGTTGCAAGTAGGATCGTAATGTAGTCAATTGATAAAGTAGCTAGTTAGGTCATTAGGATGATTGATTAGGGTTTGATAATGAAGGAAGCATCTCCTTATATAGAAGACACAATATGAAATGGAGGGATAAGATTGAGAGGTGTAAAAGGAGGTTGGCTATGATTAGAGGGTAGGTAAAAGAAATAATAAAATAATGAAAGGGGTAGGTAGTGTATGAATTAAGAGATGAATGACATGTGTCATGGGTAGAAAAGGCTAATGAATTAATTAAATAAATAAAGATTTATTTAACTAATAGAAGAAATGGGATAATTAAATAAATAAGATATTTATTTAATTTAGGAAAAGGATAATTTAAATAAATAAATGTATTTATTTAAATGAGAAATAAGGCTAGAAGAGGATAAATGAATTAATTAAATAAATAAAGATTTATTTAATTAATAGAAGAATTAGGCTTATATAATTAAATAAATAAAATATTTATTTAATTAGACTGGACAATTTTGGGTGTCTATAATATTATATTATATTATAATATAATATAATATTATATTATATTATATATAATATAATATTATATAATATTATATTATATTATATATAATATAATATAATATTATATTATATAATATATAATATAATATAATATTATATTATATAATATAATACAATACGTATTGTATTATATTATATTATATAATATAATACAATACGTATTGTATTATATTATATTATATAATATAATATAATACAATATGTATTATATAATATAATAATATATTATATAATATATTATTATATTATATAATATATTATTATATTATATATGTTATTTAAAAATAATTTAAGTGTAAAAATCGGATATCCGATTTTCTTAGACTTTTATATTTTGACAGTGGCAGCCCGTGAGTCATTTTTAACTCACGGGTGGAACGATTTCATCACAATCCGATATTCGCTCCATCCGATATCCAGTTTTTGACAAAAAATTGCTAAAAGATAGATTCAGAGGTAAGAATTTTATCGTTTTGAATCATTTTCATTCATTTTTTGTATTTTTTGTTAATGTTTATTTGATTTTTCATTGAAAATATGGTTTTTTTTATGGAAACTACTTTTTTTAAAATCAAATACCTAATTGTTTAAGTTTGTTAACTAAATTTAATTGTTTACATTCAATTAGGTTAAAAATGGGGGATAACAATGAAAACACTGACGAACAACAACTGCAACAACCAAACCCTTATTTGCCAAACCCCCCCTCAATTCAGGATTTGATTGCACAAAATTTGAATGAATTGAGGGGGATTATAGAAGTATATCATAGTATCCCTCGTCTAAACCCAATGTTTGATCCTCTCACATCGTTCATAAAAAGTATGGAAACCATGACTGAGGAGCACAATGCCACCCTTTTGTGGCGAGATTCTATGAGGGAAAAATATGCAGATGGCTTGTCGTATAAGGATATCAAGGATCTTGAGATATCCAAAGCCGAAATCGCCTTATTGTTTGTCAATCCCCGTACTGGTCAACCCGTAGATCCCAAAAAAACAAAAAATTCTATTAAATGGTACACAAATGATGGGATTGTGAAAAATTTTTGGGATCGTTGGTGGATGGTTTTTGACAAACCACCCAACAACAATCTTGATATCCCCCTCTATTTTATAAAAAAATTGTATGTTGAGTTTGTTTTACATCCAACCTTTCTAGGGTGTAGGTTTAGGTATGCCCCAAAATAGACTTGGGACAATCAGAGTAGTCCAAGGCCCGTATGTCCCTCCTCCTCTTGTCGATCCCCCACCTGCAGTGCAGCATCCTGATATCATTCGTGAGGCGGCTTCACAAACCATATCGGCTATTCACTCTTTGAGTAGCCTTTTGGTTTCTCAGGCCACGTCAGTAGCTTAGCCTACTGTTGATGGTAACGGTGCATCTGGTGGCATTGACATGTCATCCTTGGCTCCACACATATGCGTGCCCCATAGTTGTGTCATGTGTGGGCACATATGCTTGGGTCCAGTAGGACAACCCGTTAATCATCCTATGGACAGTGCAGATTAAGAGGTGCGTGAGATGCATGATGCACCAAATGTTATTACACAAACTGGAGGATACCCTGGGGAGTCCTCACATGCTAGAGGCGAGGAGGCGCCGTCATCATACATTGATGATGTAGTGGTAAGATTTGTATTTTCACAGTTCATGCTATATTTTAATTAAATATTTATAAATTAGATAATATTAAGTACTAATTTTTATTTACATTGTCTATTTAACAGTTGATGATCGAGGATGAGTTGAGACAGATTCAGGAGGGCACCTTGTCGGCCATTTCATTTGGCTTTGATAGCTTGATGGTACATATATTATTGCACCTAGTCATTTGTATTTTATTGTACATACATGCTCATCATTTATATTGGTATTAATTAGATTATGAAGTAACTTGCATGTATATCTTATTTTACTCTTGTAGGGCACAAGCAACATGAGTGCGAAGTAGTGTGATTTAGGATCTGGTAGTGTAGTTGGAGACAAGGGAAAGGTAATTGAATGCAAATATGATTGAATGAATAGTTTAAATAACTTATAGTGATTATAAATGTCTAGACATAGATTGATAGTTTCATATACTTGTTGTGTATATATACAGAGAATCCTTGGCTTCACATCCTTGATGACTACACCCAGTATACCTAAAGAAGAAGAAGAGATGCCTCGAATAGATGTGTGTTTATTTTATTTTTTTATTAATAGATATAATTTGTTATTATTAGTGACAATTATATGCTAACTTGTATCAATGTCATGTTTCTGAACATATGTAGGTTGTTTATAAAAATATTCAAAACATACCTCCTCTACTGAAGACATACATCAAGAGTCCTGCAAAGCTGAAGAGAAAACATGGAGATGAGGTAAACATGAATAGTTTAATTATAGTTCATTTTTATGTCAACTTTTCGAATGTGAATTATATAATATAACTAATATTAATCGTGGTTTGTTTTTCTTGTGCAAGATCCTTCAGAGCCGAGCAATGCGGTGAAGAGGATCGATTTTGATGATCCATCAATAGCTTAGGATGTTATAGATAGTTTTGGGATGCTTACATGTCTAGTTGGCATGTATATTTTGTATATGGACATACATTCATGTATTTAGACATACATTTTGTTTCAGTTGGCATTTATGCCATATTTGTGTGTGGACATACATTTGTAATCATTTGACATTTTTATATATATAGAAGTTGATATTCGATCATATAAATTGTTCCTCATCTGTGCGTGGTGTTATCATGGAAATCTTTAATCTTCATTCCAATAATTAACAATGGTTAATAATGGCTATTTAATGAATAATACAATTCATTTCATTTCATTTCATCATAAGTGTTGTTTTTATAATGAACAATATAATTCATTTAATGAACAATACAATACAATTCATTTAATGAACAATACAATTTATGAACAATACAATACAATTCATTCAATGAACAATACATTTCATGAACAATACAATTCATTTAATCAACAATACAATACAATTCATTTAATGAACAATACTTGATGCAATTCATTATTACCCTATGCATGGTCCTATTTTTCCCCCCACCTTGGTCGAACGCTCAGAGTTTTATTAGGGCAGCAATTTTTTGGTTGGCGAAAAAATCATCAGTCTCACTCAATGGAATGTTGTCGCGTGGCCGATTTCTTGTTCTTCTCATCGCGATGACCAATCATCGGCTCTGACATATCTAGTTAGGCATTATCACCCTATGCATGCTCCTATTTTTCTCCCCCCACTTGATCGAATGCTCGGGGTCATACCCTACCGGTGTCATCCCTTGAGTGCCCTAAGTGCTCAAAATTGTCAACCTTTGACGGGCCGTAACTCGGAATTCATGGCACCTATGAATGATCCGTTTGAACCTACGGGGCCATGAGAGGGGTCCCTATGAAAGCCTATCTCGATTTTTCAAGTTGACCTATGGTTTTATTAGGGCAACAATTTTTCGGTTGGCAAAAAAATCATCAGTCTCACTCAATGGAATGTTGTCGCATGGCCAATTTCTCATTTTGCTCATCACGATGATGATCTGTTAGCTCTAACATGTCTAGTTAGGCATTATTACCCTACGCATGCTCCTATTTTTCCCCCCCCACTCGATCGAACGCTTGGGGTCATACCCTACTGGCATCGTCCCTTGAGCGCCCTAAGTGCTCAAAATTGTCAAACTTTGATGAGCCTTAACTCGGAATTCGTGGCACTTGCAAATGATCTGTTTGAACCTACGGGGCCATGAGAGGGGTCCCTACGAAAGCCTATCTCAGTTTTTCAATTTGTCCTATGGTTTTATTAGGGCAGCAATTTTTTGGTTGGCAAAAAAATCATCAGTCTCACTTAATGGAATGTTGTCGCGTGGCCGATTTCTCATTCTTCTCTTTGCGATGATGAGCCATTGGCTCTGACATGTCCAGTTAGGCATTATTACCCTATGCATGCTCCTATTCCCCCCCCCCCCCCCACTCGATCGAACGCTCAGGGTCATACCCTACTGGCGTCGTCCCTTGAGCACCCTAAGTGCTCAAAATTGTCAAAATTTGATGAGCCCTAACTTGGAATCCGTGGCACCTGTAATGATCTGTTTGAACCTACAAGGCCATGAGGGGGGTCCCTACGAAAGCCTATCTCATTTTTTCAATTTGCCCTATGGTTTTATTAGGGCAGCAATTTTTCGGTTGGCAAAAAAATCGTCAGTCTCACTCAATGGAATGTTGTTGCATGGCCGATTTCTCATCCTTCTCGTCGCGATGATGAATCATTGGCTCTGACATGTCTAGTTAGGAATTATTACCCTACGCATGCTCCTATTTTGCCCCCCCACTCGATCAAACGCTTGGGGTCATACCCTACCGGCGTCGTCCCTTGAGCGTCCTAAGTGCTCAAAATTGTCAAACTTTGACGGACCCTAACTCAGAATTTGTGGCACCTATGAATATTTTGTTTGAACCTATGAGGCCATGAGAGGGGTCCCTACAAAATCCTATCTCATTTTTTCAAGTTTCCCTACGGTTTTATTAGGGCAGCAATTTTTTGGTTGGCGAAAAAATCATCAGTTTCACTCAATGGAATGTTGTCGCGTGGCCGATTTCTCATTTTGCTTGTTGCGATGATGAACTGTCAGCTCCAAGATGTCCATTTAGGAATTATTACCCTATGCATGCTCCTATTTTGCCCCCCCACTCGATCGAACGCTCAGGGTCATACCCTACTGGCGTCGTCCCTTGAGTGCCCTAAGTGCTCAAAATTGTCAAACTTTGACGGGCCCTAACTCGGAATTCTTGGCACCTACGAACAATCTATTTCAACTTATGGGGCCATGAGAGGGGTCCTTATGAAACCCTATCTCGATTTTTTAAGTTTCCCTACGGTTTTATTAGGGCAGCAATTTTTTGGTTGGCGAAAAAATCATCAGTCTCACTCAATGGAATGTTGTCGCGTGACTGATTTCTCGTTCTGCTTGTTGCGATGATGAACCGCTAGCTCTGACATTTCTAGTTAGGCATTATTACCCTATGCATGCTCCTATTTAGCCCCCCCACTCGATCGAACGTTCGGGGTCATACCCTACCGGTGTCGTCACTTGAGCGCCCTAAGTGCTCAAAATTGTCAAACTTTGACGGGCCCTAACTCAGAATCCATGGCACTTTTGAATGATCTGTTTCAACCTACGGGGCCATGAGAGGGGTCCCTACGAAATCCTATCTCGGCTTTTCAAGTTGCCCTACGGTTTTATTAGGGCAGCAATTTTTCGGTTGGCAAAAAAATCGTCAGTCTCACTCAATGGAATGTTGTCGCGTGGCTGATTTCTCATTCTGCTCTTTGCGATGATGAACCATCAACTCTGAAATGTCTAGTTAGGCATTATTACCCTACGCATGCTCCTATTTTTCCCACCCACTTGATCGAACGCTCGAGGTCATACCCTATCGGCATCATCCCTTGAGCGCCCTAAGTGCTCAAAATTGTCAAAATTTGATGAGCCCTAACTCAGAATTCGTGGCACCTGCAAATGATCTGTTTGAACCTACGGGGCCACGAGAGGGGTCCCTATGAAAGCCTATCTCAGTTTTTTAAGTTGCCCTATGGTTTTATTATGGCAGCAATTTTTTGGTTGGCGAAAAAATCGTCAATCTCACTCAATGGAATGTTGTCGCGTGGCCGATTTCTCCTTCTGCTCATCGTGATGACAAATCGTCGGCTCTGACATGTCTAGTTAGGCATTATTACCCTATGCATGCTCCTATTTTTTCGCCTCACTTGATCGAATGCTCAGGGTCATACCCTACGCATGTGACATCCATGAAGGGATATGAAAGGATATTTTGTAAACAATCAGAAACCTTTAATGATAATCAAGTTGAAGCCTTGAGATTTATGCAATATGGTTCAAGTCCAAAACTGTACCCTGAAACCACACACTCTTCCCTCTCCTAGCATACCATAATGAGTCACAAGTTAACATAGAATTTGGAAGGATTTGACGAGAGTGTTTTGATTTTACTTACATCTTGTGTATTATAATATAGACCAATTTGCTAGTGTGACATCTTCATATGAGAGAAAAGCTTCATTTTATCTCAATATAGTTGTACCTATTTCATTATTAGAAAAAATAAATAAGTTCTGCACTAAACTACAATAAATAAATTAGTATCCTCTATATTATGGATTTGAATTGATGTTCTCAATTAGTTATTATTCCTACACCTCACACTCAGAAGATTAATAATGAAATGACATTTATGATTCATCAAATGCTGACAAAGTCTAATCAAAGTTCAACTTCAAGATGTATACACCATATCATATTCAACTTCAAGATGCATACAACTTACCATATTCAAGCTTATGCCAACCACCACTTGGATATTGTTATATGTCGATTAAAGTACAATATATATAATAAAACCATATAGTCTTACAAAAAAACCATCATAGACCATCTATGTCGATTAAAGTACAATTCATTTGTAACAAGGGCACACTCACAATGTGAATTTGCAAAGCCTTGTGGGAAGCATCAAAATAGAAATTTACTAATCTGACTCATACTGCTGTCAAAAGCATCAAAGATGCTACTGCTAGAGAACACCATGCTCCATTGTGGAGAGAATATTAGGTGCATCTGATGTCAGTGTCTGAAAAATGAAAGAATGTTATTCAATTGCCAAAATCTAACTGACTTTATTTTATAAACCATTAATGAATAGAAATAGACAAGGTTACCTGAGTGAAAGTTTGATGACCACCTTGACTAGTCAATGTCAAATGTTTGATTCAATAGATCATCTGTCATGACAATTTGATCCATTGCAGATGTTTCCTGGCCACATGAATTTGAATCATCTTCATGATAATAAACACAACAAGACCCACAATTTAATCTCATTAATGCATAAAGGAATATGTACCATCACCAAGAGAGGGCCTTGTCAATGACAAATGAGCTAGCATGAACTTGTATTTTTAAGAATTGTTAGTCTACACATAAATTGCATGGATGAACATAAGTGGTGTTGCAAAAATACGTCCCTTCCAATTATATCAAGTGTACTCGCTATGTGCATGCAAAAACCATGTTGCCCAAAAAAAACGTTCATCAATAGACCTGCATTTTGAACACATCCTTAATATACACGTAACAAACTTGAACATTAAGGTTTAATGATCATTGTTTGAAATGAAATGCATGATAAAAAATTAAGGCACCATTAAAGACCTACCACTCAAGTGTGCCTGAAGGGTCATCTCTTTTCTTAAGAGTATCCAGTATTGCTTCATGATCAGTAGTAGTCACTATCCATAGCTCTTTGGTCTTCAATTTTTCTTGATGCTTCAACAACTTGACATTTGTAGCTATAATAAGGTGTGAATACATTATAATGGTTTTGTGTCTCTCATAGTCTTCAAATGCAGGTATGCCATTCTTTCTAATCATGTATGTTCACAACTAAGTTCCCACAACAACAACTAAACCTATAGGATATGTGAACCCATCATCATCTGTCACTGGTTGTGTTAGCTTTTGTTTTCCCTGTACACATCATGCCAACCAATATTCTGATCTCTCTTCATTCCCTTGTAGTGCAACAACTGCAAAAACATGTCTTGGTTGTACAAGATCTGATAGACGATCATACTCAAGTGAACTTTCCATGTCATCGTTTGACAAGGATATTGTTTGAGATAAAGGAGTTAGATAGTGGGGAACCCACATATCAACCCACTCACTTGACTCGCACTAATCCCAATCACACTGAAGACAACTCTGATAAAAACAAGCCAATGCTCATGTCCAAATGGTCCATGTACTTGCATCTGAGCTGAGAAATGAATGCATCTTTGAAGAATCTTTAATTGTTTGACAATCCAATCTATCTCCCACTGTTCCCTCCTCAACCAACCAAAAGAATCTGCTCACTGCTGAATCAAGAGTACCTCCATGTGACAATGCTGAACTACACCAATCAAAAATAGAACGTGCATCAGAGAAATTTGCACCTGAAATCCTCAATTGCTCCTTAACTAGAGTTCTCTTCAAACATGCACCTGCTTCATCATGCTCTCCCTTCCCATGCCCTGCCTCAAGAAAACACCAAATATGAGGTATACGCCTCTCCACATGCATTCTACTCAACCAATAAAACATATGGGCATTCTTGAATTGACCCGTACAGTTATCTGACCATATTATATGTTGGTCAATTGCAATATCTTTCTCATGCAAGAACTCAAAACAATTCTCGAAAGAATGTTGCACATACTCGGAGGAGTGTGATCTATCATCACTCATATAAAAATGATACTCCCTGATTATCTTCCTATCCTCTTTTGTACTATCAAGAGAATGTCTATATGTAATGTGAACAAAAATAGCAATCTGGACTAAATTTTAGTACTGAGATTGTACCTCATTTTGTGGTTGCAATGTATAGTTCTCTACAAAATCAACCACCGATATAATAGTGCCAATCGGGAAAGAGTTCTTACACATCATGAACTATTGATCCAACCACTGAGACTGATGGGTGTGCCTTGCATACTTGTAGAAAAGATTTTTCTTAAAATCCAAAATAAAATCAGCAATACTCACTTCTCTTGAGACTAATTTTCATCTAGAACCTTCACCTCCACTCTTCAAATTATATTTCACTGTCTCGTATCTTTTTTTCTCAACATAATTATTTCCAAACTCATGTTCGCTGCCCTCATGAAAACATGAAACAAACTTTGACAACCCACCGCATTCTGAGAACTTCTCATTCAAACAATCATTTCTATAGAAATAGCAACCATCATCTCTAGGGCATAAAAACAGATCTTGCAAGTCTCTTGATGATCTCAGAAATAGCATTGCACCACACTCTTGCAACATCTCATTAGTATGCATCATAGAACGAATATGACATAAAAGTTCATGGTACATTGAAAACTCCACATGGTACTTGCAACAACAGGTATTGCAAATCTTAAGAGGAACACAATAAAATGGTTTCAAAGATTCAAAGGCCCTTTGTGATATTTGCAAATTTGGATGTAATTGACAAAATTTTTTGTACAACATTGTTTGGCTCGATTCCAAGAAATGTTTGGGATGCAATGTGTGGTCTCAGTTGCCGATTCTTAATTTCAAAACGTCCTTTACATTGGGTGACACTCTAGAATTAGAGTGCCAAAATTGTTGAATCTCTTCCTTCACATTGTCAGTCAACTTTCTATCAACACGTGGAAGCCTCCAACCAAATGCCCATGTATCTTGTTGAAGTGGATTATCAAGTCTTTGTCTTCGTGCAAGTTCTCTATCCAAAGTTTTACGGTTTATGTTAAAATCAACACAAGTTTGTCTCATTTGATGAGCCTTCCTCAATTGATGGCTTACTAAGGAGATTGTAATCACTCTTTGAGTGGCTCTCTTATCTCTTTCTTTGGAATTCTTTCCAATAGAATTGAGAGTGTCAAATAGATTTTTTGCAATAATAGAATTTCTCTCCGTCTTCTTGTTCATATGAATCTTCAATTTGTTTAGCAATGGTCTCATATTTATCATCTTTAGCAATTGAACAAAGAGTTGGCATTGCTCGGTCAATGTCTTATTGCTAAAATTTTGGTTGAAAAGTTATGTAGTCCACAACTGAATGGTTCTTGTTGACCTCTTGCCTTCAAGATTCACAATAATGTTCTCATCGATTTCAAATAACCATTTTGGGGTTCTTGAAGGTCTTGGATTTGGAATTTGTCTTTCATCCATGACAGGGTCTCCATTTCTAAAGTAATTAGGTGTTACATATGGCTGACTTGGTGAGGCAATTCCACCTTCAATGTTAAAGTTTTCCACATTTTCACCTCCTATGTCAAAATTTTCCACATGTTGAGCATTTTCATTATCACTTTCAACATTTTCAAAATTTTCAATATTTTCACTTTCAAAATTTACATTTTCATTTTCAATAACTTGTGGCACATTTTCAATTTCAATTTCCTCTTCAGTTGAAGTAACATTAGCAATATTTAACATAACTTGTCTTCTCCTCCTATGACATTCTCTATCTCTTTCTCTATACACTTCAACTTGGTCATTTGAAAGTTTTCTTTTATGTTTAGACTTCCGATGAGTACTACT